>NC_092233.1:6267500-6372500 GCF_036320965.1 Panulirus ornatus | reverse complement strand
CCGTGTATAGAAACCTCCACACCATCTCAGAAACACGGAAATAGCTAAGTCTGCCTCTATGACATTGGATTATGGGGAGCATAGTTCAGTAAGGTTATGGGGAGCATAGTTCAGTAAGGTTATGGGGAGCATAGTTCAGTAAGGTTATGGGGAGCATAGTGCAGTAAGGTTATGGGGAGCATAGTACAGTAAGGTTATGGGGAGCATAGTACAGCAAGGTCATGGGGAGCATAGTACAGTAAGGTTATGGGGAGCATAGTACAGTAAGGTTATGGGGAGCATAGTACAGCAAGGTCATGGGGAGCATAGGACAGTAAGGTTATGGGGAGCATAGTACAGTAAGGTTATGGGGAGCATAGTACAGTAAGGTTATGGGGAGCATAGTACAGTAAGGTTATGGGGAGCATAGTACAGTAAGGTTATGGGGAGCATAGTACAGTAAGGTTATGGGGAGCATAGTACAGTAAGGTTATGGGGAGCATAGTACAGTAAGGTTATGGGGAGCATAGTGCAGTAAGGTTATAGGGAGCATAGTACAGTAAGGTTATGGGGAGCATAGTACAGTAAGGTTATGGGGAGCATAGTGCAGTAAGGTTATGGGGAGCATAGTACAGTAAGGTTATGGGGAGCATAGTACAGTAAGGTTATGGGGAGCATAGTACAGTAAGGTTATGGGGAGCATAGTACAGTAAGGTTATGGGGAGCATAGTACAGTAAGGTTATGGGGAGCATAGTACAGTAAGGTTATGGGGAGCATAGTACAGTAAGGTTATGGGGAGCATAGTACAGTAAGGTTATGGGGAGCATAGTACAGTAAGGTTATGGGGAGCATAGTACAGTAAGGTTATGGGGAGCATAGTACAGTAAGGTTATGGGGAGCATAGGACAGTAAGGTTATGGGGAGCATAGTACAGTAAGGTTATGGGGAGCATAGTACAGTAAGGTTATGGGGAGCATAGTACAGCAAGGTTATGGGGAGCATAGTACAGTAAGGTTATGGGGAGCAAAGTACAGTAAGGTCATGGGGAGCATAGTACAGTAAGGTTATGGGGAGCATAGTACAGTAAGGTTATGGGGAGCATAGTACAGCAAGGTCATGGGGAGCATAGTACAGTAAGGTTATGGGGAGCATAGTACAGTAAGGTCATGGGGAGCATAGTACAGTAAGGTTATGGGGAGCATAGTACAGCAAGGTCATGGGGAGCATAGGACAGTAAGGTTATGGGGAGCATAGTACAGCAAGGTCATGGGGAGCATAGTACAGTAAGGTTATGGGGAGCAAAGTACAGTAAGGTCATGGGGAGCATAGTACAGTAAGGTTATGGGGAGCATAGTACAGTAAGGTTATGGGGAGCATAGTACAGCAAGGTCATGGGGAGCATAGTACAGTAAGGTTATGGGGAGCATAGTACAGCAAGGTTATAGGGAGCATAGTACAGTAAGGTTATGGGGAGCATAGTGCAATAAGATTATGGGGTGCATAGTACAGTAACGTTATGGGGAGCATAGTACAGTAAGGTTATGGGGAGCACAGTACAGTAATCCTACCCTGGGGAGCATGGATTAGGCGCCCCACCTTGGGGTGCATGGTACAGAAAATCTGTCATGGGGAGCATAGTGCAATCATAAACTCCGGGGAGCATTTTATAATAACCCTATACGGTACATGGGGCCCAACTGGGGAGGTACGGTACACGGGGCCCAACTGGGGAGGTACGGTACACGGGGCCCAACTGGGGAGGTACGCCACACAGGCCCCACTGGGGAGGTACGGTACACGGGGCCCCACTGGGGAGGTACGGTACACAGGGCCCAACTGGGGAGGTACGCCACACAGGCCCCACTGGGGAGATACGGTACACGGAGCCCAACTGGGGAGGTACGCCACACAGGCCCCACTGGGGAGATACGGTACACGGAGCCCAACTGGGGAGGTACGCCACACAGGCCCCACCTGGGGAGGTACGCCACACAGGCCCCACTGGGGAGATACGGTACACGGAGCCCAACTGGGGAGGTATGGTACACGGGGCCTAACTGGGGAGGTACGCCACACAGGCCCCACTAGGGAGGCACGGCACACGGACCCAATTTGTGACCCACACCCCCTCACCGCAACCAGGGAGTGAACCCACTTCGAAGAAACAGACAGAGTCAGCAGCGCAAAAATGCTTTCCAGAAGCGACCGGCATAATGCGGTCAATATTATCAAGAGGCCGCTGGGGGGGTGACATAGCTCGGGGGCCAGATCGCACAACTGGTGCTCGCCCTTGCCTCGGGCGCCAGATAACTGCTACAATACCAACCGGTTGTAAACTGACGTCGAATTATGATGATCGCCTTCTGTAGGATAAATCCATCTTGTATAACTCGTCGCATCCTTTCGTACTGGGCAGGAAATACGAACAGCCTCGTCTATACTACTTAGAAATTGATCTATGTTCATCTGTGCGATCACTCGCTAGTCAAAATATGTCTTTCGCTGCTCTTGTATTTCCGAATGTAACCTGGTGGTGATGTGGACGACGTATTAACAAGATATTCCACCAACGTGAGCTCCAGTTCAACTCAAGTTCTAACAGCAAACGACCCAGTGGTGTTGTTGTCTGTTGAACTCCTTTATATTCTACGAGACAACTTGTAATAAGAGCCGCAGTAGGGACATCGGAGGGTATGTTAACACCTGAGGAACATGTTCTCAGTTCATCATACGACCACAAGAGGCCACTCAAGAGCAGCATTCACCGCCCTGGTGTCCACTGCCAGCCACCACAGGAGTAACCCCCTCGCGTTACGAACTCCCACCACCTCGATCACCACCACCACCGCTACCACGATCACCACCACCGCTACCACGATCACCACCACCGCTACCACGATCACCACCACCACCGCTACCACGATCACCACCACCGCTACCACGATCACCACAGTAAATAATGACTCATAAAACTAGTGGTGACAGGTGCAGTGGCGTCCTGCATCTTGACAGGGTTGGCTGGCGTGTTCATCAAAGGCACCGGACGAAGAAATGAAATAAATAGCAAGACCAAAAAATCAAGTCATGGGGTCAATGACGGTTAGGTCATGACAGACAGAGTCAGGTCAGGTGAATTATGCCAAGATCCAGGGTTCAGACCTGGGAGGAGGTCAGACAAACTGTAGACTACAAGTCCGAGAAAAGTCTAGACCAGTAAGCAAGGTTCAGAAATTTGTATCAAAAGAAAGTTTGTCATTTATCACGTAACTTCAGAGTATTCTATGTTGATCCCAAAAGTCTAAACTTAAAGT
This sequence comes from Panulirus ornatus, assembly GCF_036320965.1. Lineage (NCBI taxonomy): Eukaryota > Metazoa > Arthropoda > Malacostraca > Decapoda > Palinuridae > Panulirus > Panulirus ornatus. The sequence goes on along the minus strand of NC_092233.1, from coordinate 6,369,209 downwards.
GAAGTGAATGAACAGCTTCTGTACTGTCTGAAAAGGACCATTATCATATGAAACAAGAAAACCTAAAGAAACACTGCGAATGATAATCTATTAGTATATATATATATATATATATATATATATATATATATATATATATATATATATATATATATATATATTCTACTCTTCTTTTTTAGTAAGAACAGATCATACAAAGCAGATGGCAGTGTTTTGCTCTATGCCAATGAGAGTTTAAATGTAACCAGGCTACACAGGATTACTGTTAACACAAACGATTCATTATACGTACAACTGTTGTAATAAACATCTGGAATAATTGCTGGAAGAATATAACACAGACACCCCTAAACCAGAGTGAAGAAAATGCTCTCATCTCCCCCCAAAAAAGTGAAGTCTCTGATAAACAGCGGAAGCAGTTTAAACCTGGGATTTCTCAACAGTTGGGTCGGTGATCAGGCAAACACATTAATTGGTTTAAGAGGAGATTGGTTTTCAGAAGATAGAGATGGAAGGGTCATCATGTTTTGCATAAACTCCTAACTACGACCAGAGACCTTATTATCTGCATGCAGATCATGAAGCAAACACAGTCTTAGGTTTCATAGATAGAAATATGAACTTGAAAACGAAAGGTAAGGCTTGCTTTGTTTTCTTTTTCTTACAACAGCTTTTTCTGACCACATGTATATATGACGCTGTCCATTTCTGGCCACTTAACTTCATCGAAGACATGAACTGCCATGTCCTCCAGCAGATAATCTCGTCACAGCCCCATCAGGTCTTCTGTTCCCTCCCTCCCTTCCCCATGTCCTCTGGTGTACACAGCCACCATAACAACAAACCAACCACTGCCCTCCACCACAACCACGTAATCCCTAGGCCAACCCACTGGACACAGGGCAACCAAGCGAACACAGGCAGATGGGACAGAGTCTGGACGGCTGAGATAAGATGCTACGAAGTGGTAGGATGGACACGGTGGCGTGAGGGGTGAGGGAGAAGGGCGATGGGGTGAGGAGTAAGGCAGAGGGATGAGGCAGGGTGAAGGGTGAGGCTAGGCGACGGTGGGGGGTGAGGGGTGACGTAAGGAGGGGATGGTAGACTTAGGTTGGGTAGGGGAGTGAGATGAGGACAGCGGGGTGAGGGCCGAGGCTGAGGGACTGCGGGGTGAGGGAGGAAGCAGGAGGAGTGGTTGGTGAGGAGGAGGAGGAGGAGGAAAATGCTGGTGAATTCAGGACAAGACGGGAGCTTGCGAGGGACAGAGCCAGGACCGGCGAGGGATAAGGCTGCAGTAGGATGGAGCGGGATGGACAGGAATGTGGGAAAGAATGCTGTGGCTGAGCACCTACCAACGTAACTAGCACAGACGATAAGATGTCACTAAAAAAAGGGGGGTAGCGTTGACAGACCGGGAGAGGTAGGGGTAGACAGCGTGAAAAGGCTAAAGGACAGAGACGAAGAGAAAAGGAGGACAGGTGACTTTGGACGGGCACCAGCATGGGATAGGGTAACCTGGGGGCATGGGAGGGAAAAGGGGTAGCGTGGAATGGTAGTGTGCTGTCATGGGATAGGACACGGGGGGGGGGGGGGGGGGGGGGGGCTAGACAACAACGCCGTAGAGAGAAAAGGAAGAGATGGAGAACAGGATTTGCATGGGATAGGTAAAAATGTGGAAGAGGGAACGGTGCATGGGTCTGGGAAGGAGGAAGGATGGCTGATCCAACAGATCATTATTGTGAGGTACCTGCCTGGATGGTTGACCTAACAGATCATTATTGTGAGGTACCTGCCTGGATGGTTGACCTAACGGATCATTATTGTGAGGTACCTGCCTGGATGGTTGACCTAACGGATCATTATTGTGTGGTACCTGCCTGGATGGTTGACCTAACGGATCATTATTGTGAGGTACCTGTCTGGATGGTTGACCTAACAGATCATTATTGTGTGGTACCTGCCTGGATGGTTGACCTAACGGATCATTATTGTGTGGTACCTGCCTGGATGGTTGACCTAACGGATCATTATTGTGTGGTACCTGCCTGGATGGTTGACCTAACGGATCATTATTGTGAGGTACCTGTCTGGATGGTTGACCTAACGGATCATTATTGTGTGGTACCTGCCTGGATGGTTGACCTAACAGATCATTATTGTGTGGTACCTGCCTGGATGGTTGACCTAACACCAGGGGACACCTGGCAGGGTCTGGTAGCAAAGCCTTGTGAACACACTCCAGACGGCTTACTAGCCTCTGATGTAGCGAGAGTCGTGCCTCTCCTTGTGTACACACTCCAATCGGCTTTACTCTGAGGACTGCGTTACTGGGAGGTGGGGTCTGGTCGTGGAGGGTGGGGTCTGGTCGTTGGTGGTGGGGGTCTGGTCGTTGGTGGTGGGGTCTGGGAGTGATTGGTGGGGTCTGGTGGTGGGGTCTGATCGCTGGTGGTGGGGTCTGGTCGTTGGTGGTGGGGTCTGGTCGTTGGTGGTGGGGTCTGGTCGTTGGTGGTGGGGTCTGGTCGTTGGTGGTGGGGTCTGGTCGTTGGTGGTGGGGGTCTGGTCGTTGGTGGTGGGGTCTGGTCGTTGGTGGTGGGGTCTGGTCGTTGGTGGTGGGGTCTGGTCGTTGGTGGTGGGGGTCTGGTCGTTGGTGGTGGGGGTCTGGTCGTTGGTGGTGGGGTCTGGTCGTGTGTTATGTTCTTTAGTTTTTGTGTTCGCGAAAGCAACGGAGAATGAAACATGGAGAGAAGAACAGAATGATAGAATAATTAAAGAAAGATGGAAAAGATTAACGTAGACGAAGAAAATATAGGACAGATGAACAGGGAACCCTCCCTGATCCAACTAGTTTGACCGCATCGCAGTAAAGAGACCAAAATGTCCTTCAGTAAAGAAAAATAAATAAGGATTTTTTTTTCCGCGGTATTAGGTCGACCATTGGCCAAGTTATTCCCATCATAAAGGCGACTTGGGTGGGAACTCCCGAGGAACGGTGGCCAGGCTGGGAACTAACTAGGGACAGTGAGGCAGGTGGGAACTCCTGTAGGACTACGACCGTCGGTAGGAACTTCCGAGGGACGGCGGCCACGGTGGAAGCTCCTGAGGGATTGTGGCTGAGGTGGGAACTCCCGAGTGACAGATTATAGTAGGTTAGGGATAGCAGGTAAGGTGGGAACTCCCAAGGAATGGTGGCCTGGGTGGGAACTCCCTAGGGATGGTGGCTTGAGTGGGAACTCTCGCGGGATAGTGACGTGGCTGGGGGACCTCCCGCAGCAGAGGTCTTCGAGTCTCCCACTCCCCCAAGTCGAGGTAGTCCAGCACCACGTCACCAGCCGACAATTCCCTCTGCCATTCCCCCTGAGACCGTCCCAACACCCCAGGTTTGACCGCCTCCCTCCCTCCCTCACTTCGACACCATCCCCCGACGCTGCCTCTGTCACGCCTGACGTACCCGGGTGCCATTGTGGCGAGGGGAAGCCAACGAGAGGTACACAGCTCGACTTTGAGAAGAACGGGAGGGACTCCATCCCTCGCTGAGCCCTACGGGTCCTTGACAACACACACACACACACACACACCAACACCTCTGCCTACTTGACGACCCCTGCCTAAGAGATACATGCTGGGGCGTTCTTCACAAAGCACCGTCGAGAATAGGGGAAACTTGAATAATCTTTTGAAGAACAATTTTCTAAGTTTACCTCTCTTGTTTTGTTTCGTCTTCCACCATTCTCCCTCCCTCTCTCTCTCTCTCTCTCTCTCTCTCTCTCTCTCTCTCTCCACTTCTGTCTGTTTCTACGAGTGTGCGCCACCTCTGCCATCACAAGTGGACCTGACAACCTGCTGTCATATGGGCCCCACGTTGGAAGGTGCCTGATCAGCCAATGGCATTACACTCAGACGAGCAAACAGGTAATGACGGAGCTAATCACTGTGGCTATTGGCTAGATGAAGTTGTCTAACATGGATGTTGACTTGATACAGCTGAGTTATGGGTATATTGACTTCATGATGTTGACTACAAGGGAATTTGGCTTAATGAAGATGAGTAATTGGACTATTAGCTTCATGAAGCTGAATAATGGGGATATTGCCTTCATGAAGTGGATTAATGAGGAATTTGGCCTAATGAAGTTGAATAATAGGGATATTAGCTTGACGAAGCCAAGTTAATGGGGATATTGGCCTGATGAAGGAGAGTAATAAGGATATCAACTTAACGAAACTGATTAATGGGGATTTTGGCTTGATGAAGCCTTAATTCTTGAAGACTGTGTTCCCGCCCATGATTCAGCACCATGACCCTGAGGAACCACGTCTCAACCAAGACAGTGATGGTACGACGATGGACTTACACAGACCAACATTAGGGAGGTCTGTGTCCCACCCAAGGAACGGCCACGGACCTGTGCTTGAAGACTGTGTCGCATCCTCTGTGTCCCTACAACGATGGGATGGATCCTGCTGCCATCTACACTCCTCGAGGTCCTTCTCCATCGAGATACTAGGTGTTCCCTCTACCTCTAGACCTCGAAGTCCCTCTCTTGCACGACGTCCGCCAGACCAACACGGGAACATCGAAGTACCGAAGGTGTTAGTCAGTCAACACAATCTGGACAGACATAACCCCAGTAAAGACAGACCTTAAGAGGCAAAATCCTTTTGGAGTGTTGGCCAACGGGACGATCAGCGACGCTGGCGATCAAAGGACCCGAAATTCTCGAAGATCTGGGCCAGACACCTTGGAAGTTTTGGAATGGCGGGGACCGAGCAACAGACGTCGACACCAAAATTAGGTTGTATTGATAAGTGTAATAGACGGATTATTGAATTTTTCTCAGTCCAGATGGCTCCCCGGATTGGGCGCCCTGGCGCTGAGGGCTTGACAACGAGTATTTCGTTCTTATCGTGTCGGCCACAGAGACCTCAAGGCGCACCAAAGGCCTCCCACTCGGGGCAATAATTCTCGCATGACGGAAAGGGTTCCCTTTTCAGTATTTCCTGAATCGTGTTCCACACTTATTGGTTCGACAAGCTGTACATGTAAGCTGTATGTTCTTTCCAAGGAGTATAGATGAGGTGAGAAGAGAGCTTCGGTAGTGGTATGTGTAGGGAATCCGATCCTGTGGTCTCTTGAAGCAAGAAGGATTTAGCAAGATGGCTACTGTGTTGCATTTTTTCGTCTTCAGTTCCCGCCATAACTGAGACTGTGGCGTTCGAGTCTGCAGTGATGCCAGATTTATGCCGTGAATCATGTGAACGCAGTAATGAACGCGTATAAAGAATGTTCTCCTGTTACCTGCATAAAGATAAATGGCTGTAAAGACACAGACAGACAGACAGACACACAAAAAAAACCGACAAAAGCACTCATTAACCAATTACCGGAATCGGAAAGGATTTAGACACTGACACAGTATCGAACTTATCATCAAACCAGCACATCGCATTGTTCATGAGTTTCAATCATCCATCAGTTAATACCAAAACTGCCCCTTTTTTAAGTCCACGAACAAGGACATACCTTGGAAAAAATATCGTATTTGCTGTATGTATTCCGGAGTGCGCAACACCAGCCTGGGTCATTCCACACGAATAAACATAAATCTCACTCGAAAAGGTTCGACATCAGGCGAGCGAGATTGCACAGGGAGCTATAGCCTTACAGGAGGGAGAGAGGTCGGTAGCCTTGAACTTACCCAGTGTGACACAGAGGAGGAGGATGATGATGGGATGTATACTGAGGGAGGGGGGATGATGGGATGTATACTGAGGGAGGGAAGGAGGGAGGATGATGGGAGGTATACTGAGGGAGGGAGGGGTGATGATGGAATGTATACTGAGGGAGGGAGGATGATGGGATGTATACGTAGGGAGGGAGGGAGGGAGGATGATGGGATGTATACTGAGGAAGGGAAGGAGGGAGGATGATGGGAGGTATACTGAGGGAGGGAGGGGTGATGATGGGAGGTATACTGAGGAAGGGAGGGATGATGATGGGAGGTATACTGAGGGAGGGAAGGGAGGATGATGGGAGGTATACTGAGGGAGGGAGGGATGATGATGGGAGGTATACTGAGGGAGGGAGGGAGGATGATGGGATGTATACTGAGGGAGGGAGGATGATGATGGGATGTATACTGAGGGAGGGAGGGATGATGATGGGAGGTATACTGAGGGAGGGAGGGAGGATGATGGGATGTATACTGAGGGAGGGAGGATGATGGGATGTATACTGAGGGAGGGATGGGAGGGGATGATGGGAGGTATACTGAGGGAGGGAAGGGAGGTGAGTGATGGGAGGTATACTGAGGAAGGGAGGGATGATGATGGGAGGTATACTGAGGGAGGGAAGGAGGATGATGGAAGGTATACTGAGGAAGGGAGGGAGGGATGATGATGGGAGGTATACTGAGGGAGGGAGGGATGATGATGGGATGTATACTGAGGAAGGGAGGGAGGGATGATGATGGGAGGTATACTGAGGGAGGGAGGGATGATGATGGGATGTATACTCAGGAAGGGAGGATGATGGGAGGGCATACTGACAGAGAGGGAAGGGTGATGATGGGAGCAACACTATGGGAGCGAGGGATGATGATGGGAAGCATACAATCTATGTAAATGATCATTTCAAATGCATTAAAATTACACCTAGATACACCAGCGAATAATGGAACACTCATGAGAAACTTAGATTGTTTAGGGTTACGACGATTCACAAACAACAATAGACAATCTTCAATTCTTATCAATAAATTTTCTAAAAAATTTTACCCCCAGAGAGTTGATATCTATTTTACCCCAATCTCAGAGAGTTGATGTCTATTCCAGCCTATCACCCAAGCGATAATTTTGAAGAACAGCATCGAAGTACACAGATAAAGAATTAGAAGAGAAATTTTAGATTCGACCGCAATTTTGTAAGAGTCTTTGGTCACTTGTCTCAAGACGCATACAGAGCTGGTAGAGGAAGTCTACAGGAGGTCACCAAACAGTGTCGTCTAAAGTGATTGGAGGAGTGAGAGAGCTCCAGCAAGCCACATGAATTTGTCGAGAAGACAAAGAAGAGCTTCAAGACACGACCGCGGACCTCGAGTACTTCCAAGCCTTCTAACAACATCAAGAACGAGATCGGAAAGACCTCAGGGAACGAGGACATCAGCAAGGAGCTAAACCCCCCCAGGGACGAGGTACGTAGGATGGCCAGAAGTGCTGCTATAGTGGGAGAGTTGTGGGTGGCTGAGGTGAATGGGAGGAGGGACGTGAGGAAATAGTGATTTATAAATAGGTCTCTCTCTCCCACCCATCGCCATCAGGAGATGGCCCCGGGTATTTCAAGACCTCCTCCAAGTGCCGTCGAGGAGGAGGCGGAGGAGGAGGAGGAGGAGGAGGAGCAGAAGACGTTGGTTCAGACGATGGTAATGGCTCCCTCCGAAAATAAGATTATGTTATAGTGGGGTGAGTGAGGGCTAGAGCCTGACTGTTGGATGAAGGGATGGTTGTGGGTTGTGGGATGGAGCCTGACTGTTGGATGAAGGGATGGTTGTGGATTGTGGGATGGAGTCCAATTGTTGGATGAAGGGATGGTTGTGGGTTGTGGGATGGAGCCTGACAGTCTGTTGGATGCGGGAATGGTTGAAGATTGTGGGATAGAGCCTGACTGTTGGATGAAAGGGGTGATTGTGGGTGGTGGGTTGAGATGTTTGAGCAGTTGTGAGACGATGGAATGGTTGAAGGACAGGGAGATAGTTCGAGCTGGGAAAAATGGCGGTGGAATGGAGGGAAGATTGTGAGATGGAAAGGGAAAGGTGAGAAACACATGAATGGTTGTGGGATGGTGGGACACCTTTGGAATATAGCGACTTCTGTGGGATGGGAGTATCTTGATGGGATGGAGGAACATTCGTAAGGTTCGTAGAAAGGGATGATAGCCGTGGGATAGAGAACATGTTGTGGGATGGTGGAAGAGTTATGGAATGGAAGAATAAGTGTGGTATAGACAAGCGTGGATGGTGGATGGGAAAGGAATAGCAATGGTGGATGAATGAATGAAAGAATCTGGTGGATGAATGAAGAGGCCAATGTATCCAGTACACAGTGACCCAACTTCATCGATGAATGAAGAGGATATGTTTCATGCGGGAAATGAAGCGATTTTCCCTCGGTCAGAGAGAGAGAGAGAGAGATAGATAGATAGATAGATAGATAGATAGAGAGAGAGAGAGAGAGAGAGAGAGAGAGAGAGAGAGAGAGAGAGAGAGAGAGAGAGAGAGAGAGAGAGCTATATGTGTTCTGGTGGGATGAAATGGTTCGCTTGATGAATGAAGGTTTATGCTTCGCTTCAGGTTTAAAGTTGCTTGGTCCACGGATGAATGGCTATTCACTGCGTCGCTATGAATTGGTTCGGACGATGAATGAAAGGTGATGTGGGGTCTGGCAGCAGAATGGAGCGATATGGTCGATGAAAGAATGCCTACGTCACGTGATAGACTGAAGCGGTCTGGTCGATGAATGAAACACTACGTAATGGAGCGATATGGTCGATGAAAGAATGCCTACGTCACGTGATAGACTGAAGCGGTCTGGTCGATGAATGAAACACTACGTATCGTAAGAGATGGAAGGTAACTGGCCAATGAATGAAGAGCTATGAGTCGTGACAGAATGAATGAAGAGCTCTGCATCATGGCAGAATGAATGAAGGCACCTTATGTTGTGGCAGAATGAATGAAAGCACTATATGTCGAGGATGAATGAATGAAGGCACTATGTGTCTTAGTAGATTGAGTGAAGGCACTATATATCGTGGCAGAATGAATGAAGGCACTATATATCGCGGTAGAATGAATGAATGCACCATATATTGTCGCGGAATGAATGAAGGGCACGATATGTCTTGGCAGAATGAATGAAGGGCAGAAGGAACCGGTCTGGCGGTTGAATGAATCCAGCGCTTGATAGCAGAATGAAGCCGTCTGGTTGAAGACGCCCTGTCTCTAATGAAAGCACACGCTGGAGAGCTAAGGAAGGCAGGGAGACAGGAGAAAGAAGGAAGGAAGGTATACGAAGGAAAGAAGGAAGAAAGAATGAAAGAAAGAAGAGGGGCAGGTGACAGAGAGAGAGAGAGAGAGAGAGAGAGAGAGAGAGAGAGAGAGAGAGAGAGAGAGAGAGGGGAGGTGGTGGAATAAGTGAGAATGACATCTTCTCGTTTATTGCCCCTCACGCACGCCAGATATCAATAAAGATCCACCTTGTTATGCAGCCCAATAAATAGAATCGAACCTTAATATTCTCCTCTGGCCGGATCGCTCCCCCCCCGGGGGGGTTGCTGTATTGGCCTCGAAAACACAGTGTCGCGTATAACTTCGTCAAATTCAGGAGAAGGACGCCCCTGGAGCCATCGGTGTTAAGGAACGTTTCTACGTTCGTCAAGTTCAGGAGAAGGACGCCCCTGGAGCCATCGGTGTTAAGGAACGTTTCTACGTTCGTCAAGTTCAGGAGAAGGACGCCCCTGGAGCCATCGGTGTTAAGGAACGTTTCTGTGTTCGTTAAATTCAGGAGAAGGACGCCCCTGGAGCCAACGGTGTTAAAGAATGTTTCGTAACGTCTTCTTCTTCCACTTTTCGCCACCTACGTGGAACAGATCGGGACTTCGAACGCAAATTTTTCATGGCTTATAAGAACAACCTTTGAATATGTGCATATAGGGTTTTAGAATCTCTGTGTCGATCAAGAAGGAATGATTTAGGGATGAGAGCTAAGATGAAGCTCTGACGTAATATGAAACCCATGGGTTTTGAGTACCCCTGCGGAGCCCTTGGGATCTGAGTATCCCCTGTGGAACTCATGGGTTCTGAGTACCCCTCGAGAGGTCTCAGGGGCTCTGAGGACCCCAGGTGGAACCTATGGGACCCGAATATCCCGGTGGAGCCTATGGGTTCTGAATACCCCAGGGAAACCCTGAGGTGCCAAACACCCGGTGAAGCCCAGACACACACGTACACGCATTCCCCTCAAGACTCTACTCCTATCATGATCGCACCCTCCCTCAGCGAGGCACTGGTAGCCTAAAACACCTAACCATATAATATCCCTTTTTTTTTTTCCTTCTTCTCCTCCCCAGCGAGTGTGTCGCCTCAGCCTCCACCAGCAGGAGCCGTGCGGACGTACATACAAAGACACACGGATGGACCCCATCGCTGGAAGCGCTCCAGAGGGCACCTCTCAGAAGGACGCCAAGTCTACAAAATCTCGTTCACCTGAAGGTCGTCAGGGAAGTGGCCGTATAGAGACTGGTAGCGCCTAGTGCAAGGGGAGTCGTCTTCGTCAGCAGTACCTCCCTCCTCCTCCTCCTCCTCCTCCCAACCAAGACCCTTAAATCTCTTCCCCACCACCACGTACTCGTCAAACCCTCACCCCTGCAGACTCACCCCTGGGTGGACAAGGGGGAAAGGCGTCTTCCGGATGGCAGCACCTCCATGTGGGTGCCGGTCTATGGAGGAAGGGGGCTGGTAATTTCGCGTCAGCGACGGGGCTCTCCCCAACAATGAGTCTCAAATTTATCGGCCGCTTCCCTCACTCATATTTCTCAGTGTTCCTCATTCACCGTTCGTCTGGGGTGTTCTCTGACCCTCTTTTTTCCTCACCATTTGTTTTTTGTAAAGCTAAATCATTTCTGGCTTTTCTCTCCCTCATTTTTTGCGTTTTTTTAACTACTTTTTACGTCAGATTATAGTTACTTTATTTTTGAGATGTAATCCGTTGTACCCTAAAAGAATAGTTACTTAAAACCTGGTTAAAGTTATGAGACGACCAGATCGTATGGTTCAAGACACAAAATAGTGATGTTATCGAGGGTAAACAGATCCATGGAACAAGTTGGAACAGAACCAGAAAGCAATAAAAATGAAAATAAAAAGAAATGAATTATATAAGAAAATAAGATACTGAGCAATATGAATGCAAAATTCCTTCAACATGTTCAAGGATACGTTATCACAAGTAGGTACACACACACACACACACACACACACACACACACACACACACTCAAATTCGGGGCAACAGAGGTGTTGACACTCCCCCCAAAACATACATCTAGTAGTCCCACAGATATGTGTGTGTGTGTGTGTGTGTGTGTGTGTGTGTGTGTGTGTGTGTGTGTGTGTGTGTGTGTGTGTTTTCATCATTTGAGGATGGGAAAGGGGGTAAGTAGGCCCAACCAGTCTGTATCAGTGGCGGGAGGGGAGGGAACAGTAAAGCAAGGCTGAGAAAGATGAAGATAGGTGATGGTTTTTTATAGAGATTGAAGACTACATTCAGAGGTGAGATCCTTTCATGAATGGGATCCCGAGGCAATTATAAACACAGAGACACATGTTATACTCCAGCTGGGAGGTTGACCAGCCAAACATGGATTCACGAGAAGAGGAGGAGGATCATAAAGCCATAAATTATGCCAATGTGTCCTGGGGAGAAAATATACCCCCTGCCAATATCACTATAAATATTGTAATCGGGTCGGTGGCCACGACATCGGTTCCCGATCACGTTTTCAAGTTCAGTAGCCTGGGAAAACATAGAACCTCAGGCATGAAGGAACACTTGTGATACACGATCATGCAACAGCTGGGATTCGAGTATGTTGATCAGTAAGGAAATAGCATCGTAAGACCATGTCTCCCATCATCCATATGTTGGACAGTGTATGGAACTTGCTGTAAAGTTGCTTTCTACTAAGCTTCATCAACTGGGTGGACTGAAGTGGATTAGTAGCAAACAATATTTTGATTGATGGTGGTAACCTTTGACCTCTTAAAAAAAGGGGTTGAAAAATTCCCAGGTCATAATTTCTTCCACTGGCATTGTTTGATATACATGGAAGGGCTATTTTGGGCTCAACTTTCCTAGGCGAACGCTGGTGAGGGAGGGTGTGCGCGCGTCAGGAAAACTAAGGCAGGTCAACCTCTTGCGACAACTACATCCCATTAATCGTCTCTCGTCTTCTCATGGAACCTATTCATCATCCTTCTTCTCTCTCTCTCTCTCATCTCTAGTCATTCTTATCTTCCTGGAGTCGGTACTCCTTCATTTCTCCTCCAGGCGCTTCCAGTCTTCATCATCATCACCCCTAAACACCATCATGTCACCTCCACCCATACCGCCTCCAGTCTTGTCACCTCCACCCACACCGCCTCCAGTCTTGTCACCTCCACCCACACCATTCCAGTCTCGTCAAATCCTCCCACACGGGCCCCAGCCTTGTCGTCTCCACCCACACCATTCCAGTCTTGTCACCTGCACCCACACCGCCGTCACCCCTCACAATCTACACGCCACTTTAAACCCCCTCTCCCTCCACCCTCACCATCACTGTCACACATTTTCTCCGTTATATTTTTTCCTCTGGTTCAGACCAGCCTCCCGTAACCATCTCGTGTCAGATGTCACATTGTGCACCGTCAGGAACCTCCCGTTTGTTCTGCCGACACTAGTGGCAATTCGCGAGGCACTGACCCACATTTCCTTCCCTCCATAAACTGCTGGACTGACAGTTGTGCCTGGATTGTCAGCTGTCAGCTCCTGAGTGACAAGGTCGCTTCAGCTGTCAGCCAGTGAGAGGCCTGACACGCTTCACGGACCCCGCCGGCCTATGGGACCACAGTCAAGACAGAGGGACTATTATTACCACATTCTGACCCCACAAAGACCCACAGATTGTGGTGACAGAAACTCACCTCGTATGTATGTACACAGTCGAGGAGCCTACCCTGGTCTTGGAGAGGGACAAAGCATCTACGTCACAAAGAACGACACATTGACTCTCCATGGACGGAGAGTTAGTCCGACGCACAGCAAGGTAAGGGGGCAGAGGTTGCGAGGAAGTCCATTCGTTAGTGTTGGGGGGGAAATATACAGCACGAAAAGAAGACACGAACAACCGGAAAGTTCACGAATGACAATCAGGCTATGTTCTTTGTTCTCTCGGACTACAATTTCTGCGTGTAGTGTTCTGACCTATTTGTGTAAATGGGGCGAAGGATTCACATTCGTGGGTCACCATCTCTTATCCTTTATGATCTTTTGTTATTCAATTTTGTGAATCTTTTAACATTCGTATTTGTTCAGCGTGTTCCAGGACTCCACAACTCTGTCCCTCCCTACACTTGTCTAACCTCTCGCTGTCCCCTATCCGCCTGGACTCCATTCTAGCTTCAGGGAACTAGCTCAGAGTCGTTAGGGCCTCTTAGAAACTTATGTGTAGTTATGTGACTCCCATTATTCCTTCTTTTTCCAGCGTGGGCAGATCAAAGGCTTCCCTCATCTCTTAGTGGCTCATTCCAGTCAGGTCTCGTTCCATTCTTGTTGCTTCCCTATGGACCCTCTCCAGCAGCTCTTAGTGGCTCTCTAAATGAGGACATAAGACTCCTGTGGCATATTCCAACTGAAAGTACGTCGTGTATATCTTCCTAAACATATCACTGTCTATATACCTTAAATACAAGGAGACGTGACCCAAAATATTCATTTTGTCTCTTATGATCCTTGGCACATGTTCTGGAACATCTACGACGCGATGTTGACTCTTTGGTCTCTTTCATAAGACGAGTCTCGTCATCTGGTTCCAGCTAAAGAGTACCACACAGTCTCGTCCGAATGAATCTCTTTCCATCCTCCATGACTTTGTATTTTCTAGTCTCAAAATTTCATCAGCCTTTCTCGTACGACCAGAGAAGCATCTAAGCATCTTGTAATCTTTCACTGTCGTTGGAGCTTCGCATCTCTTAATAGAATCATGGCTTCTTCAACACTCTCATATCTGAATATGACTCCACTTCGTCCGACAGATGATCACTGAGGAAAGAGTAATGGTTCCCAAATACTGAGTGCCCAAAAGAACCCCACTAAGTCATCATTGCTGGCCAGCCTATAACATGTTAGGTGGTTGCCAGTCCATTTCAGTAGCTCTCCTCTGACCTCCCAACTTAAACGTCATCTGTGGAAGATGGTATCGAAGGCCTTCTTGAAGGAGTCCAAGTATGTACAATCTAATATTAATGTTTTATTTTCTAAGACTTAATCTCTCGTAGAAATCTATCAGATACGCTACGTAACATTTTACCCTTCTGAATCAATGCTTTCTCCCGCCTACGCAACCTATGCTAATTATTATTGTTATCATTATTATCATTATTATTATTATTATTATTATTATTATTGTTATAATCATTTTACCCATAAATTTTCTCATTTTCCAGTGTATTGCACAACTGTAGGGGAAAATGGCTGACCGAAGCAAACCTCTGTGTCCACATCTCAAAAATAAAGACTGATGTAGCGGGTCGTCACGTGACTGGCAGCAGAGAGAGAGAGAGAGAGAGAGAGAGAGAGTGCGCTGTCGCTTCTGCCGACTTTATGCTTACCTTTGTATTTCATATTGCAGAGGTCTCGCATGCCATCTGCAATTCTAATTCACTCGCTACCTTTCCCCACTGTGGCGCGGTAACGCTGTAGGGAAACACATTCACTGGGGAGCAGAGATCGCGCACGACACTCGTAACTGATCAGTGGTCATACCCTCCTTGGCTACAACATAGACCCTTACGTAATCCTCACAGGACACAGCTTTCCAAGTTTTATGTCCAAAATTGTCACGAAACAGACATTTTCCTCGGCTCCGCAAGACCAGTATATCTTCCCTCCCTCGCAATACAGGTCTCCAGGCAGGCGACTCTATCGGCCACAAAACGCTTTACTAATACGTGCCACCACTCGCTCGTTCGCTGGCCGCTTTGTGTAAGTATAGTGTGTGGTATTGTGAGGGAGATCATGTACACTCGTGGCGCCCCTATCTTGAACTGGTGTGTGGGATGACCCCGCGCAAGAGGTTGTGTGTTTATAGTTAACGTATATACATTGCCTATGTGGGTTCACTCACGTATATACACTCATACAACACACACAAAAATGTGTATTGCAGAGGCCGAGTGTGTGTGTGTGTGTGGAGGGCTGGAGAGGGTCATCACGTAAGAACATGTTTCCACCACACTGGCTAGATAGTTCGTCCGCTTCGCCAGTTCTCCCAGTTATCGACTCGAAACCCGCCCGTAATCTGTGGGAGTGCGATCCTCAATTCGTGGCAGCGTTGTATGCAGGGGAGGAAATGAGCTCTTCGGGTAGTGCCTTCCCCTTTGGTTATCTCTCTTCTACGCTCGTTATGGCGGCAATGCCTCCCCTTCCAAGTCCACTGGGGGCCGGGACCCACCACTCCGCATTTCTCCTCTCCCCTCACCACCTGAGGATGATGGTCCTTCAGCCGCGATACACAGTTGGGAACTAACCTGAAGCAGTTCGGTGTGGTTCGCCTAAATCCTTCGTCAGGAGCAGTTCTGAATATCCACTGACGCTCGAGTCCAGCCCTTACTTCAACCATGGCCCTCCTCACCCCAGCGCTGTTCGGGTGACATCTCTTTAAGAATACCAGGGAGTTTCCAAATGGTATATCAAATGAGCTCCACCATCCTCCCTCTCTCTGCATCCTAAATAGTCTATCCGCCTTACCTCCTGTGTTCTAGCACCTACTAGCCACTACTCCCTGCGCCCCGACTCTTTCCATCCACCTCTGCCTATACCCCTGTATCTACCACCATTGCTAGTGCTCCCTGCGCCCTGTATCATCGTCCACTCATCCTGTTCTCAGAATTGCGACCCCTTTCTTGCTTGTCAGTACTCCCCCTGTGTCCCATCATGATCCATTCTGTCTCCTGTGTGCTGTCTCCTACTTGATGGCTCTCCATGCACCGTGTCAGCTATGTCCTAAAACCTCCTACTGGTTGAGGATTCCAGTGCCCCACTAACGTGCAACTACCCTCACTCTCGTGCCCATACATCGTCCCATTATGTTCCAGTCACCGCACCTTCTGTGTTCAAGCATCGTCTACCCAATACTCCCCTATACTCCACCCATGATGGCCCATCTACGTTGCCCCTGTGTTCCAGCACCAGTCTGCTGCAGCTCCCTGCTTGCCAACATGGTTCATTGTCGTTATTTTAACTGCGTCCATTTATGTTCTGACCAATTTTTCCTTCGTGTCGGGTATGCCTCGAAGACCAGTACTGTCACGGGGTCCCATGGAACGATATTTCCTCAATCCTTGTGACTTTCAATGAACAATTCTTTCGTTTTGTATCGACACCTTAAACTATCCCTTATATCACCTCAATCCTGGTATTATATGTACACTGTGTCTTGCATATGAACATGCATCACCTTCAGCTGTAGCTGAAGGTCAAGGCAGCATGTGAAGTTTTCCTCATAGTTTCAGTGCATGTGAATGTTGTGGGGTTTTGCATCTCGCCTAACCAGCGCTTCGTGTATACAAGATTCCGAGAGATGAGGTGATGAATTGTGTCTAGGTCGTTTACCGCCTGCCCCCGCCTCACCAACAGTTTCCATCTACCCTGACCAGCGCAGTGTTACTCCTGTAGAAGGAACTCTTTGAACCCTTTTGTCTAAAACCAGTTGGACGCCCTTCCCTGTGAGTGCTCTTGGAACTTGGATGATTTTATCATTCGACTGCTTATCTCACTCTCTGCTAATCAGGTGGATTAAACCATCAGCAGATATCTCTGCTGGAGGAGCTTTATGTCATTGTACTTGATGACTGAAAACCGACATTGCGTTACGAGTGCACACAGAAGAGCAACGTTTGTAAGACGAACGACACGACTGTGAGCAGTTGCTGACAGTTCCGTGCGAGGCATCTCCTACAGCTGTCAAGTGCGCACCAGCAGCGATCAAAAAAGGTGTCATCGCATGAGGAGAAGAAGGCCTTACGGCTGTAGAATGAGCAATGGAATTCAACTGATAAACATTTGCCCTGATAAAATAGAGCCACGTTTTAATTATATATAATTATCAATGATTGATTATTTGTGGTGTGAGTGGTAGAGGGGCAGACAGTGAGTGTGGCGGTGGTATGAGTGGTAGACGTTGGGGCTAAACCCATCCTCCGCTAACCACACACACACACACACACACACACACACACTAACCCCTGAATTAACTTTGTCCTTACACGTCAAGTCGAAGGTCATCTTCACTACACCCACATGTTCAGCACTACTTCGTCTTCATTATACTTTCGACCCTACTGGCCTTTGACCTACTTTTTATGGGTCAGGTCAAAGCTATGTTCATTACACCCGTGACACCAGTGACCTTAAACCTGACCAGGGCCAGGTCAAAGGCCTTTCTCATTACATTCTCATCATCATTACACAAACTACTGGCCTCAAGAGAAATGCATTTGGTATGACCCTCTATAATAATGATAATTGCAATAACTATCAACAGTGATAATAAAACGAGATAATGAAAATTTCCCTAATTATCATTACCATCACGATGGTTATAGCTGCTACTGTCATTGATAAATAACACTCGTTATCTACTTATCAATAATTATCAATATTCCAGTCACCATCTACAACATTACAACCATCATCATCATCATCATCTTACGGTAGAGGATCCATAAGATGCATCATTATCACCTCGTTACTCCGGGCGGATAAGCAACCCTAACAACGTGTTCATCTCGTTAACTAATCCACTAACCATATTAGTTGGCGGGAGTCTAACGACCACGATGGGTTGCTGAGGGTGGTTGTTTACCTACGTTGTGGTGGTAGGCAGTTAAGCCTTCACGAGGGTCGTCACACAACAGACATACCCTAGTTGTTTATTCCCGCGGTCTTGGCGTCTAAGCGTGTCACCGATTGTCAAGAGGTCACATAACAATATTGTCACTCGATACAAACACTCGTAAATGGTATCTCGAAGTGGGAAAGACAATGGAGATCTTTTTCGTTTCGTGTCACAAGAAAACGATTTCTTTTTTAATGTTCTTTACGAAGAAATGATCAAAAATACTCGAGAATTGATGTAGGAAATTATAGGTCACGAGAACTTAGGAGACGGTGAGGGAGAAAGACTAAGGGCAACGCAGAGGACAGACGAAGGACTCCTGGTCGTACTTGAAGACTGTGTTGGGGAATGAGATAAGGACATGATGACCTCAGACGGATAACGCGACATGAAACCGTCTAAAGGCACGGGAAAATATAGAGCGACACGGGACACTGATGAACTTCAAGGAGACTTCAAAAAAGAAAAAGGATATGGAAGGCTACAGAGGGGGGCGTGGAAACTGGAGAGGAACATGGAAAACTGGAGAAGATTTATGGAAAAGTGGACGAAAAGGACACAGCAAACCAGAAAGGGACTTAGGAAATAGAAGGGAGACACGGAGAGCTACAGAGGAATATACCAGAGTCGAAAAGAACGACTTAATGTCTCGAGAGGTTTCCATTTCCAGCCCAGAAGGTGTATGTTGAGGGCCACGCTACCACCATCACAAGACCTGAATGTTATCAGCGGCAATCTCCCTCTGGCCCTAGTCCCATACATGGCATCTCAGGAGACGAGGTGCAGCTAGACGATGGATGATGAGGATGGAGGATGCTGGATGCTGCTGGGGGTGGAGGAGGCTAGATGCTGCCTGGGGGTGGAGGAGGCTGGATGCTGCTGGGAGGTGGAGGAGGCTGGATGCTGCTGGGGGTGGAGGAGGCTGGATGCTGCTGGGGGTGGAGGAGGCTGGATGCTGCTGGGGGTGGAGGAGGCTGGATGCTGCTGGGGGTGGAGGACGCTGGTTGCAGGACTGAAGGATGCTGGATGCAACAGCACTACAGGACCCAGGATGCTACAGATGAGCAGTTCCTTATACATCTGAAGGACTCAGCCTTGAGATATTTACGCCAGAGTCAAGTATGATGACAGGGGAATCACTCATCCCGACGTGTTAATTACCGATAACTCGACGGAGTCGAGACGTGGAGATACGTCACGTCAGAACGATCTACGTCCGCCTTACGTCGACAGCACTACTGAGCACAACAGCTTACTACTGCTCGACACGATAAGCTAAAGCTTGTACAAAGGCATCTCACATACAGAAAGGTATACTTGGTCTCCTTGAAATATCCATATAGGAGTTAGGGTAGCGCAGGATAAGCAAGGGTAGCGTAGTATAGGTTAGGGTAGCGTGCGATAGATTAAGGCAGCTCAGGATAGGTTAGGGTAGCTTAAAAATAGGGTAGGGTACCACAGGATAGGTTAGGGAAGCGTAGGAGAGATTAAGGTGGCGGAGGATAGGTGAAGTGTAGCGCTAGATAGGCTAGGGTAGCGCAGGATAGGTTAGGGTAGCGCAGGATAGGTTAGGGTAGCGTAGGATTGGTTAAGACGGCGCAAGATAGATTAGGGCAACCAATCCCTGACGAGGGAAAGTCTATGGTAGAATGAGGCCATTTTACGGCCGGTTAGACAACGTCATATCATTATAACCCATTATGGCTTGTTAGCGCAGGCTCCAGCTAATTAGAAACTTCCCCGACAGTTTAGTGGAGGGCAAGTTAAGGGAAACGATAAATAGCTTAGGTTAGTATAATAAGGCAAGGAAGGTTTGCCTTAGTGCCAGTAAAGTAAGGGCAACATTAAAAATGTTAAAACTGGTCGAGTTTTTAATAGCAATGAGGTTTAAGTTAACATCATGTTAACATTAAGACTACATAGACCTTACCTCTAACATTACTACTAACGCAACTAGTAACTACTAACCACTACCAGCATTACAATGGTTCTCACAACCATACTTCCCTACCATGACCACCAATAACTATTCCTACCAACAATATGGTCACTTACCACTATTAGCAAACTGACCTGACCAACTAGAGTTACCACTGCCATCACCAGCATCTATCCCTACCATCTAACATCATCCCTACCACTACCAGCACAGTCTCAACCACCTACCATCAATCACCACTACCACCCCTGCCACAACTTCTGTCTCTGCCACCTATTATCACACCCTTCGTTGCCACCACTGGTGATTTTCTCTATCACAATCGCCACAACCAGTACTGCCACTACTACTCACTATCTCTTCCACCTACCACCATCATCATAACCACTACTGCCACTACTACTCACTATCTCTTCCACCTACCACCATCACCACAACCACTACTGCCACTACTACCCACTATCTCTTCCACCTACCACCATCACCACAACCACAACTGCCACTACTACCCACTATCTCTTCCACCTACCACCATCACCACAACCACAACTGCCACTACTACCCACTATCTCTTCCACCTACCACCATCACCACAACCACTACTGCCACTACTACTCACTATCTCTTCCACCTACCACCATCACCCCAACCACTACTGCCCACTATCTCTTCCACCTACCACCATCACCACAACCACAACTGCCACTACTACCCACTATCTCTTCCACCTACCACCATCATCACAACCACAACTGCCACCACTACTACCAACTGTCTCTATCACGTACCATCATCTCCACAACCACTACTGGATAAATCTTACTACCAGCATCGCCACTGCCAACCACCACCAAGTAGTCCTACTACCACCAATCTCACAACTACAGCTGACAACACTGTAACACCAATACCACCACTAACAATTATCATCACTACCACCATTACAACCACTATCATCTACCACCACCTCTCCTCACCACCAAACACATCACCAGTGCCACCACCTCCTCCCCATACCACCACTACAACCAGTATCACCAACAACCGTTTCCTCTACCACCATTATAATATTACCACCACAACCACAAGGATCTCTCTCTCCCACCAGACCACCACCACCACTATCACCCTCCTCCCCCCCTGTTACCACAACTAGAGGAGACAATCCTTCCTCTCTCTCCCTCTCTCTACCCACTGTGTAACTCACTTAATAACTTGATTTAGGTCGGTACAATTGGGCTACAATGTGACGAGATGAGATTTTGACTTGTGGCGGGAATTGGTCGTGAGAGGCGGCGGTGTTGATGCTGTGGGAGCGTCAAGTTGTGGGGGGTGGGGGGTAGAAGGTCACACTACATGATATGGGGGCGATCTTGTAGCTTGAGGTGGGGGAGGAGAGTGGGTGCGTGGGTTGGGGGAGGGCACGTGTCACTACTGATGATGGATGTTGGGAGGGGGTGTGGGGGAAGGGATGTTGTACGGGTGTCCAGTGCTGGGAAGTTGACGTGGGAGGAGGAGGATGTGGTGTGGACCCAGGAGGTTGACGGGGGAAGTGCAGTGTGAGCACTGCAAGGTTGAGGTGGAGGTGAGGTGTTAGCACTGTAAGGTTGAGGTGGAGGTGTTGTGTTAGCACTGCAAGGTTGAGGTGGAGGTGTTGTGTTGGCACTGCAAGGTTGAGGTGGGGGTGTTGTGTTAGCACTGCAAGGTTGAGGTGGAGGTGTTGTGTTAGCACTGCAAGGTTGAGGTGGAGGTGAGGTGTTAGCACTGTAAGGTTGAGGTGGAGGTGTTGTGTTAGCACTGCAAGGTTGAGGTGGAGGTGTTGTGTTGGCACTGCAAGGTTGAGGTGGGGGTGTTGTGTTAGCACTGCAAGGTTGAGGTGGAGGCGTGGTGTTAGCACTGTAAGGTTGAGGTGGGGAGAAGTAGAATCAACACTGCAGATTGACTGGTGCGCGCGCGCGCGTTTGTGTGTGTGTGTGTGTGTGTGTAGCAGGTTACAGAGGCACTGTTAGCGCAGGTTAAGAGAGTTAGGGTTGCAAAGTGAAGGCAGGCGTTAAGGCAGGTGTGATGCCGAGTGTTGAGCTAAGTGTACCACTGCAGGTTAAGGCAGGTGTTAAGGCAAGTTACTGCAGGTTAAGGCAGGTGTTAGGCAAAGACCTGCGGGTCAAGACAGGTGTTAGGTATAGAGCAGCGGTTCAAGGCAAGTGTTGGGTATAGAGATGCAAGTGTGAGGGCAGGTGTGGAGCTGCAATTTACATCTGCATTTCCTTGTCCTTTCGTCTATTCCATCTTAAAGGTTTACCCTCGACGAGGATCCAGATATCCACGATATGGCGAGGCGTCTCTGCACCCCGTAAGTAAGTCCTTCTACTCATACTCAGAGCCTTTGTTACAGAGACTGGCGACACAGGCACCAGGGCTTGACATGCACTTGTCATGATGATACGCGCGTAATACCATCCATGTTTGTCGCAACCAAACTGCAACTGAGCTGTCAACAGCCGAAGTGAAGTAGCCAAGGTGAAGTAGCCAAGGTCTGTTTGATCCACCTGGCGGTGTAAGCCTGAGGGAGACATGGCTTTTTCTCATTGTGGAAAGGCTGGGATGGGTCCTAGCTTGGGGAAGATGGCCGAGCACAAAGTCTGGAGACGAACACTGAGCAAAAAGGTTCGAGAATCATACAACAGCAGATGGGAAAAAGGATGACTATAAACTTCGAGATATTCAACGTCAATCAAAAGGCCTGGGTTGAATACTCGCTTGGAAGAAGAGGGTTCAATGCTAGTGGAAGGCTTAATACAAGCTATTTAGAAGGTTGGATATTACTATCTGGAAGAATATGGTTCAGTACCAAACTGGAAAGTGTCAGATGCTTGGCTGGAGAAGGAGGAGGGAAGATCACCAGTTGTGAGGAGGTAAGCACCAAGTCGGAACACTCACCATGGCTGGGTCTGGCGCTGGTGGCTGCCACGGGGTGAAGCTGGAGCCTCTGGAGTCTGCAGGCAATAGTGGGCCTACGAAGCCCTGCTGGCTGAATTGCGTGGAGCCTCGCATCGTCCGGGGGGACATGGCGGCGGGCTCCCTGCGCGTCTTGGAGCTGCGCTGGAACGTTTCCTTTGGCGCACGGAGGGACAAGGCGACGGGCCTCGGCTCCTGACGCTCCAGGGCCACAATCCTCCGCAGCTCGTCGTATTTCCCCTTGGAGGAGCGGCCGGGCCCCCGCATCGCGGCAACCTTCCGCTGCAGCTTCTCATAATTGCCCCGGCGGTCTCCCATGCTTAGCATTCTCCGCAGGTCGTCGAAGCGGTCCTTATGTGGTGAGCTGGAGGAGGCGGGCTTGGCCGGAGGGTAGTGCCACTTGCTGCCGTACACAGTCGTGCTGGGCCTGGCGTTGGGGTCGGGTGCAAAGGCAACGAGCCTGCCGTAGGAGTAAGGGCGGTTCCTGGGCAGCTGGTTGGTGGAAGTGGCCCGTCGTGCCTCCCTCTTGCTCAGCCGCCACATCTCCCGCAGCTCCTCGCAGCTCGGCTCCCCCCGCATCCTGTACCCTGGCACATATTGGTTAAATTCAAGGTCTCGTTTGCTCACGCCCACATCCACAGCGTCGATCGTGTCGCCGTCAGGGTGGGCGCAGGCGAGCCCCACCAGGGCCAAGATGGCAGCCGCCAGCAGACTGCCCAGCATCCTTGGGCTTCGGTCACTGCCGGCCCGCCATGAACACACCTGCAACAGAAAAACGGTAAGTCCTCCTCCAGACCAGTGTTGCCATGAACACACCTGCAACAGAAACAACGGTAAGTCTTCCTCCTAGACCAGTGTTGCCATGAACACACCTGCAACAGAAACAACGGTAAGTCTTCCTCCTAGACCAGTATTGCCATGAACACATCTGCAACAGAAACAACGGTAAGTCCTCCTCCTAGACCAGTATTGCCATGAACACACCTGTAACAGAAACAACGGTAAGTCCTCCTCCTGATCACCTCCGTAATGTTACTATGTCAACTCTTGCATAAGAAACACCTGTCGCTCCCTCCATTGTGTTGCCATGACAACTCATGCGTACGAAACACCATCTACTATCCACCGTAGTGTTGCCACGACAAGTATTTCATAAAAAACACCAAATTCCTCCTTCGTCAAGGTTACTATAATCATTCCTAGTCATGGAACAAGTTACTTTTCTGTAGAACAGTCATTAAAACATCCTGTAGAAAGGAGGAAGATCTAGTCTCTCTCTCTCTCTCTCTCTCTCTCTCTCTCTCTCTCTCTCTCTCTCTCTCTCTCAGCTCTCTTCTTTTGATAGAGAAATGAATTCACTCAATCTTTATCCACTTCTTGGTCCAAGGAACCTTGGGTCTCCGGATCAAGCCCCAGCGAAGATGTGAACGGCTTGTTGTTACTGGTTTGTCATACAAGATAGACTGTCGTGCAACGAGGCGCCGCCGCTTCGTGTAAGGGGCATATGGCTACGTCCCTTGCAGACTGAACGCCTACACAAACAAAGTCTTCCTTAGTTTTTGTTATGTTACAAGTTCCTCATCGAGGCCAGGTCTGAGACGAAAGATAAGAAGATAACAGATGAATATAGACAGGTACGAAGGAAAGAGATACGAGAGAGCTTTATTTTGTAAAGTTACCAAAGCTAAGCGGTGTAGGGGAAAAAGTAGACATCACAATAGTTCTCCCCTAAGCTGTCAACGCCCAAAATTTGACCAGTGAAGCTGTGGGTTCCCGAGTACTGCAGAGGGTTTAGCAATTGGCAGAGGCGCGCAAGCAGCTAGCCGAAAAAGGAGTAATATCTATAGGAGAAGGAAAAAGTACCAATAATGAGTGAGACTTGTGGGGTGTCGGTCAATTTTCAAGGTCCGACTGGAAAGGCTGCTATGTCAGATTTTTTTAGGGTTCCACACGGCCAAGTAAATATGTAAAGCTGGACGAGACATATGTGGGAGCGACACTACATACACACAGACGAGCCAGTCCTTTTGTGCATATGAAGCATCTGCTCAGACTAGAAGAATTTCTAGCATCGAAACAAGACTTCCATTATCTGTAAAAGCAAAGTTTCTTTCGCCGTTTATAATCTTCACCTTCATATGTTAACTGAATAATGATCATGTGTTGGGCTGAGCTTATGAACGTGCTAAGTTAAGGGGTTGGGATCTGATCTTAACTACTTGGGCCCAGGTTCTAGGTTCTGAACCTCCCCGATATCGGTGGGTTGTTGGGATCTGAACCCACTCGTCACAGGCCAGGTGGTGAGTTCTGAACCTACCCACTAGGGGCCGGCTGTTAGGCTCAGATCCCACCAACCATACGCTAGCTTTCTGCCCTCAAACCTGCCTTCCACAACCAATTGTTTGGGCGTGGCTCTCTCCAAACCTGCACACCAGGGGCCAGGTAAACCTCCTCCTCATGGCAAAACATTGGGCTGTGAACCTACCTACCACGGGCCAGGTGTGGGCTGTGAACCTACCTACCACGAGCCAGGTGTGGGCTGTGAACCTACCTACCACGGGCCAGGTGTGGGCTATGAACCTTTCCGACCACGGGCCAGGTGTGGGCTGTGAACCGACCTACCTCGAGCCAGGTGTGGGCTGTGAACCTACCTACCACGGGCCAGGTGTGGGCTATGAACCTTTCCGACCACGGGCCAGGTGTGGGCTGTGAACCGACCTACCACGAGCCAGGTGTGGGCTGTGAACCGACCTACCACGGGCCAGGTGTGGGTTGTGAACACACCACCGCCTAAGGTGGTGCCCTCTGAACTTTGCCTCATCAGCCACTAGAAAAAAGAAAAAGATACCGAAAAAGATCGTCTTAGTGATAATACTTTTCAAATTGGCTCTGTGACATTTCCCTGAGGGAAGGAACGGGAGTATTGTGCTCTGGAGGGACGGAGCACATAGGGCATTATGACTCCCAAGAAAGTTCCACTATCAATGATAACTTTTACGGTCTCGCTGCGAGAGCATATGGAAGGAATCAATTGGTCTGGTCAAGTTTAGACAATGACTTCCAACAGTTGTTGAATTGGTTTGGGGTCTACGTACCCGTGTTAGACGCATTAGGACTCGTTGATAGGATTCTAACACCAGGGCAAGATGAGAGGACTCAAGGATGGTAGGTGGGGTAGGAGAGTGGAGGCCTCCATCTGTGTCACGTAGGACTGGCTTTGGGAGGGGGGTTGGTTGGGGGACTACAGAACACAGCACTAAAGACAGTAGTGTTGAGGAGGCCCTATTTGAACACCAGTGAGGTAGGGCACTCACAAAGGGGTTGGGGTTCGTGTCTGAACACCAGTGAGGCGAAGGCGGTAGAGGGGCTGGGGGTAAGAGAGACGCCTGGCTGAGGATCAGTGAGGCAGGGCAGTACGGGAGTTGGCCAGGTGAGGGAGGGAGGAGGAGAGGACCTGGTTGAACACCAGTGGGGTAGGGCACTCAACAGAGGCTAAATATAGGCCATGAGGCGTGATGTACGCCACCTGAGGAGGGTCGATCTAAGTACAACGGCCCCGGGTATCCTCTCGCCGCTTGGCCAACTCCTTGAGTCAGACGACCTGTCAAAACAGAGGCATTTATAACCTTGAGTGTACGTGATGTCGCAGAGGTTCGTCACGGGCGAGGGAGGTTCGAGAGGCGCCGATGACAGATCGTTGGCGATCAAGGTGAAACACAGTTCACTCGCTAGGCGCCCACCAGGCCACATGGTCAATGCGAGAGATACAGTGATACTGTATACGAAGATGGGGGTACTGTAGCTGTCACAATACAGTTAAGGGTACAGGTACATGTGGCAAGTCGCGAAAAACTTATGACGCTGGGTATTCCAAGTGTCGCCTCCGGTATGCATCTAAATAGACACACACACTCGAAAACTTCAGTGACCAGTGCTTTAAAACAAGTGATTTCAAGCCTTAAGATCTACTGTAGCAAGGCTTTTGCGGCTATTTTACCGAGACGGATGTATTCGAAGACATCTTTGTACTGTATCCACTGAACCTTAACTGTATCATGTTACAGGAGTTTCATATTACAGGAACTCGTGTAACCATAAATACCACACTGTATTCTATATATCTTGACATCTCTATTTGGTATGGTCCGAGTACATTATGTGGTACATTGTGTACAGTGTGCGTTGTACATAAGCTGTATTTTAACCTTCCTTTGTACTGTTTCAAACGTCAGTGTCTCTTCTGTAACTCAGAGCCATCAACATTCTTCCCTTCTTTACCGACGGGATGAGGACCCTCTGCGTCCGTAGGCCCCACTCGGGGCCCCACCTGTCACCCCCCCCATGTACTGTACCCACCGTACGCTCTGTACTGGCCTCCACCCACCTCCCACCTATAGCCCCTTCACCCACATTATCACAGGAATGCTTCAGCAATGTATAGAGCAATTAGATATCTATATTTATAGCAAAATATACTGAAGGTGATCTTTTAATTCTAATGTTGTCTGTCATCATCAGATGTCGGCAGATTACATGCTGGGCAAAATAGCAAATGTAGCCAGATAAGAAACTCCCATTTTCTAGAGCTAAAAATATGTCCCATCACTCACGACCCCAGTTCATAATATCTCAAAGTGACTAAGGAAGATATCTGCAGGGACGAGAAGAGGAGTCTACTGCCTGGCAGCACGAAGCTATCTGAGACCTGCTGGTGCAAGGATGAACGTGAGAAAGACTGCTACTCCTCCTAAGTCCATAGGTTGGCTTAAACCCTCCCACAATACCGATTTTCTACAAGGAGAATTTAGTGTGCGTCTGTGGGTTTGGATCTTATTATGTTTGTGGTGTTTCTGTGTGGTGTGTCTCTTGTTTGGTGTGAGCTTCGAGTCGTCTTGTTATGGTTTTTCGACGTTACATGTCTAGCATTCACACTGACCTGCCTTAACATACTTGGTCATCCAGTTGTACGCACGTTCAGGCAAGTCTTCACTACAAAAAGGTGGTGGCGCGAGTGTCATGTCACGTTTGCCTAAAGACGTGTCGGGAGGTTAAAGGACAACTGGCATCTTGTCTCGCCACACACTGCCATAAGGCAGGGATCACGTGGTCCTCATTCGGACACACCCCCTCACACACTTAGGTTTCAAGCCAAAAAAAAACCATCAATGGAAACATGCTTCGCAAAGCCGATAGAAATACAAGAGAGCAAATGGTGACACAGGCCGCTACATTTGTTCAACTATTCTTGGCACTGCGTCACCTATTTTACTGGACACAATCGAGAATATCTGTCAAAAGATCAGAAAGAGACCACCGGGGGAAGTCAGACCTCTCCCCAAAACACCCACTTACCGCTAAAGGAGTGATGGCAGATGCTACACCTAGCGGGTCACGAATACACACACACATATATATACACTTAGTCCCTCGTGTGACCTCACCCAGCCTGACGCTATACCTGCTGGTGATGTCCTCAAGAGGTCTCGTCCTCCACAAGTCACTGACACTGGTCCAGGGGTGTGTGTTTTATAACCTGTTCACTCTCGAGTTCAATGTCGAGTCGTGGGGTCGAAGCTCGCCTACGTTTGTGGTGAAGCGTGAACCTCGGGTTCGACACGGGGTTTCGTAGTTTCGACACTTATGATTCAGAGGCTTTTCGATGGTTTACATAGGCTAGTTTGTTTACGTTTACACAGGCCACTTTGTTTACAAGTAACATACACAAGCCAGTTTGTTTACAAGTAATATTCACAGGCGAGTTTGTTTACAAGTAATGTATACAGGCCAATTTGTTTACAAGAGTTTACACAGCCCCGTTTGCTTACTTTCCAAGCGAATGACAATGATACGAGTCCTGTATTTTCAGGGTTTCACAGTGACTCGAATGTCTCGTATTTGTGAGAAGGAGAGTTGGATTCCCCCTCTCGAACCTTGAAAGCTTTCATGGTGACGTGATGTTCAGGGTTGGTGGTGAGGATGGAGCTGGTTGTGCCGGCCAGCCAAACCCCGCGTCCTCAGCGAGTATGACACGCAGGGGCGTTGTCATTCAGCTCCGACAGATCCTCACTGGGGACACTGGCGTTCACCTGTTGATGGGCACGCGCTGCGCCTCTGATGCCTCGGCCTTGAAGGTAAATGACGTGATCTGTTGTTGTTGATGCTGCTGTTGCTTCTCCTTCTCCTTGCACTGACACAACGTAGCTCCTTGGACTATGGTGTTCCTGCTTTAAAAGGTAGCTACGTCAGTGCCTTTTGGGTATGTAGAAATTACCTACGCCCTCATTCTAGGTGTGAGGCTGAACTTGATGTGTCACACATGAGGTGTGAGTGAGTACACCCGTAAGGCCATGGAACGTGGTGGGCGTGTGTGCACGTACAGGGTGTTGTAGGCGTGCGTGCAGCGTTCCTGTACACACGTGTGTGCGGGGAGGTGAGTTGGGCCAGACTGGGGAGGCTCTGGGCGAGGAGACCCCCGTCGTCCACACTCACTGCTGATGTTTATTTCCTCCTGGTCTCTCCCTCTCTTTTTTTTTTCCCCCTTCCCTGCGGTCCATATTTACCACCCGACCGCCGTCATTAACGACCACCAACACACGAGGGAGGGAGGTACTTCCTTCCTCCATCGCCACGGTCAGTCATGCCACCACTATCACGAGCTCCAACACTCCGTCACTACACACCTCCCTCCCTCTCTCTCCCTCACAGCTACCCAGCTGGCCCCCCACACCCACTCCATCGCGTCGTGACACCTCACACTCACCGAAAAAAAAATGAAGGCCTCGGAAAACCAGTCAAAAAGCTGCTGTTACGTAACCCTAAAGAACCAGAAGGTGGTGGGGGGGAGGACGCGAGGTCGTGGCAAGGCCTGGCTGGCACGCTGCCCGACCCACCTCCCCACATGAATGAACCAATGGAGCTCTGTGGATGTGGACAACTCTACCCCTGTACTACCACCCGTTCCCTCTTATACCTACACACTATTGGGATTCTCAGCACCACCAGGAGAAGCTGGTGAAAGAGAAGGTGCTCAGTACACCCCCTGAGCAGTAGGGAGGAGGATGTGGCGAGAATAAGCGAATGAATTGAAAAACGTTGGCGTGTGCCAGGCAGCCAGACTTGCGTATTTACATCAAGACAATCTCGCGGATGGCTGCGGTCTGCGTGGGAGGCCCAGTCAACTCACACCTTCGTAGAATATATATATATATATATATATATATATATATATATATATATATATATATATATATATATATATATATTTCCTTCTTATCGAAAGGGAAATAAAACACGATAACTTCTCAGGTGCACTTTCGTGTAATGATCACATCAACAGGTGGAGATACAAGAAATGTAAGTCAGTCAATATACAACAAAGAGACGTAGCTAGGACGCCATTTGGTAAAGAAAAAAAAAAAGGTGCGTATCTACCAAATGGCGTCATAGCTACGTCTCTTCGTTGTATATCAACTGACTTATATTTCTTAATCGTATCTCCCTTAATGTGATCATTACACGAAAGTGCACTTGGGAACTTTTCGAGTTTATCGTGTTTTATTTCCCCGTGGATAAGGAGGAATTTACTTCATCACGCGCTCAATTGTGATCTTTTCCAATACACTCACACAGTTTACTGCTTCGCTGATACAGTAACGAGGGAAATTAGATAGGGATGAATTTTCAAACCAAGAGTAGCTCCCCCAAGAAAATCAAAATCAAAACTAAGTGTCTATGATTGCTATTTGTGTGTTAGAAAAAGACAGCATTACACTCACGTTGCCTCGTCTCGCATAAACGTATACAGTCTCGAACAAAAGTTCAAACCCCCCTTGGGTCTCGAACAAAAGTTCGAACCCTCCGTGGGTCTCGAACAAAAGTTCGAACCCTCCGTGGGTCTCGAACAAAAGTTCGAACCCTCCTTGGGTCTGCGAAACTGAAGCATTATATCGACCCTAAATGAGACAAAACAGCGCCAGCGGTGGCGATAGTCTTAACTACATACGTCAATAGGGTGTCCTCACTGACGGGTAGCCAGAGTCAATAGCAGACGATAAAAATAAACAATGTACTGTTTTGGTTATCTAAAAATAGTGTTCAGAGATATTCCCGATAACAAAACATATAAAGTTATTCCGTTAATGAAGGCGCTGAATAACTAATACACAATGTGACTATAGTAAGCAGAAATTAACATTTAAATAACTGAAATGTGGGAGACTAGTTATTTGTTACGTATAATAATGCATAACTCATACTTGTATTTTCATTGCGGGTATGGCACAAGAGCGAGCCTATAATGAGGTGGTTGTTGATAATGAGGTGGTGGATGTTAATTATGAGGTGGTGGATGTTGATAATGAGGAGGGGGTTGTTAATAATGAGGAGGGGGTTGTTGATAATGAGGTGGTGGATGTTGATGAGGAGGGGGTTGTTAATAATGAGGAGGGGGTTGTTGATAATGAGGTGGTGGATGTTGATGAGGAGGGGGTTGTTGATAATGACGAGGGGGTTGTTGATAAATGAGGAGGGGGTTGCTGCTAGAGGGAGGAGTGTGTGAAAGACTTGGGGTGTGGCTCTCTAGCGCCGGATGTGTGGCACCACACACACACACACACACACAACCCTGGCGAACATGACAAGGTCAACATCAGGTTTATGATGTTAGTCGGGGAGTTGGGATGTTGACATGATAAGGTTCATCTGCCCTGGCAGAACATCCGGCGTCGACCAGATGCGTGCCTCAAACCTGGTCGAATCCCTCCTCAGCCCTCTGGGCGAAGGCATGGACGAGAGATGGGAGGCTGGAACACTTATCAGTCATGTTTTGCTCAATGTCGTAATTGTACCGAGTCTTTCACAATTCATACCACACAAAGGTTAAAGAAAATGAGATGATACTGTCCAATAATGCGAGTTTTAGTGGATCAATTCAGCGTTAAAAAGAATGAAAGAAACGATTCATATTGCCTGAAGGTGTGTTTTTTTGTGTGTGGACTTATGGCGTATAGCAATTAGCGTCGCTGACCGTAGCGACAGCGAAGGCATAGGTTCGAATCTTGGTTGCGGCAGTCGGTCCACAGTCAACTCTGCTGTTCATCCTCCCTTACGGATTGGTCGATACATGGGGTACCAGGCTTAGGCTGAGGAATATATCTATGTAACGTTATGAGAGAGCCTATATTTAGGTACTCAGTTGCCTGTGCCAAGCTATCCAATTTTTGTACGTTCGCTGAGACGGCATGGGCAGCTGAGGCCCTAATCAAGGCCATATATATCCTAATAGTGGATGAACAGCTGGGTTGACTGTGGACCAACTTCCGTCACCAGGATTCGAACTTACGCACTCGACCGTGAGCGGGGGCCCGTGAATGCGTCACGGTCTGGATCGCTAACCTCTGGCAATGAACGGGTGAGCCCAAAAGTCACTTTGCACCTACCACAGACGGTGAGTATACTAGACGGTGAGTATACTAAGACCATGAGTATACTTAGAGATCCTCTGTAACCGATACAACTACATTTCCCCATACTTACATGGTTGGAAATGGCACGCAGGTGCCTTTTGTGGGCACGCGCCACCACATCTTACCTCGTACGCAAAGATACGCAACAGGTGTTCCTGATGAACTTCACAGTGGCCTCCAGCAGTTCCGGGAGTGAGTGAGGATCGTGACCTGCGCCTCTCACTGGTCCTCACAGATGAGGATGAGCAGCGGGTGGAGGGAGGAGCCAGCGACCTTGGTGGCGAAATGTCCTTTGAAGCTACTTCGTCCCCGAACTCATTCACGGTGTAGCTTCGTGAACACACAAGCGGTCGTGAAGTATCATCGTTCCGTTAAGAGCACACTCGGGCAGTCTCGTCCTTATTGACACGTCTAACGAAGGCGTATTTCAAGAAATCGGGTCACTGTAATGCCCCGAGATGATGGGTGTCGCCGATTGGGGGGGGGGAGGGGGGGAGCCGATTATCCGATTCTAAGACATGACGTAACTGACGTAACCACACAATGTTCCTCCAGATCGTATGTAGTGTTCGTACCCACTAAGTCGACACTTCTCTTCCGTCATGAAAAGCAAAAAAAAAAAAACACTGGAAGCCGCAAGCGTCACTGGAAGCCGCAAGCGTCACTGACACCCGCATGCGTCCAGCCACGCTTAGGTTCAGCGAAGTACTGGAGCGACGCTGGGTTGAGGAAGGGGGGGGGGGGTGAGGGAGGGAAAAGGAGGTGGGGGGAGGGGGTGGGGGGAGGGGGTGGGGTCGGTCGGTCACTTAGTTTGTTATAAACAACTTACAACACTTAAAACTTAGGCGGTTTCATCGTCTGCATTGTCACTCGTGTCTTTTTGGCCACTACCTTGTCATATGTAAGGGTTCGAATCCAATCTTACAGGAGAGATACAAAACGTGAGAAATGTACAACATTTCTTCCAGTACCATTACGACAATCGGAAAGTCTTTGTGTGAAACACATACTGACTCGCTTGTTCGTTAAGTGTCACGTTCAGAGAAAGAAAACGAATGTAGAAGGTATATAATTATGCGAATTATGTACTGGTCAAATGTGTCATAATAATTCTAAGAAATATCATCGACTCGTACCATTTTCACTGTGGGATATTGGTGTGTTTTTTTTTTTTTCTCTCTGAGCACAGTGAGAGCCAATGGATTATTATTTTTGGTAAGACAGGACACCTAGCAGGTCTTCTGTGTTACACGATGGTGACGGTAGTAAGGCGTCAGCGCCATCTATGGGTTGGATACCACACTAATACCAGTCGGGAAGGAAGGAGGGAGGGAGGGAGGGGAGTGGGGTGTCAAGGTCAGTTCGAAGACTCATTCCTGCGACTTGGTCTCGCCATGGGGGGGTCGAACTCATGTTCGAGACTGTACCCATGACTTAACTCTTCTGTACACACACACACACACACACACACATACCCTAGCCTAAGGCAGGCGTACATATGTGTGTGTATGTGTTCGCGTGTGTGTGTATGCGTGTGTGTGTGTGTGTGTGTGTAATTACAGACATTCCTGAATTTCATTGTCGTCTTCCGCACCCTGACTCATCCCTTCGTATGAGCGGTCGGTTCGTCCCTGTATATGAAATGTCCAGCTCGGTGAGCGTCTTAACCGCTGTGATGTATCGTCTCGCTTTTTCTCTCCTGGCTGCCGGGTCACCCTTTGTTGCCAGCTGTTGCGGGGCCTCGTCCAGCATATATATATATATATATATATATATATATGCTCAACTTTTTGGTGGCCATGCTGGGGAGACGTGCATGTGTGTGTGTGTGTGTGTGTTCCAAGAGAGAGAGAGAGAGAGAGAGAGAGAGAGAGAGAGAGAGAGAGAGAGAGAGAGAGAGAGAGAGAGAGAGAGAGAGAGACTAGAAACAACAACTCGACACAGCAGGTGTGTGGGCCCCCCCTCATCTGACTTCCTGTGTGACGTCACCCGGGGTGGATGATGACGTGACTGGAGGTGAGCCAAGACGACCCCTCCTCCAACCCCTTCCAACCCCCTCCCTCCCTCAACCGGTGCCCCTGCGACAACATTGTCTGGTGTACCTGTGTTTCCCGACGCCTTCCCTCCCTCCCTCTTCTTCCTCCCTCCCCTTCCCTTCCCTTCCCTCCCTTCTTTATCTTCCCCTACCCTCCCTCCCTCCTCCTGCGTGTCACTACTTCAGATCCCACCGCCACCCACAACCAACCCCCACACCACACCCCCCCTTTACAGGCAACAAGTGGGCCCTCCTGAAGAGCCACGAGATACGAGGACGAGTCCAGTTGGAGCCGTAGCAGCCCCAGAGGGAGGAGGAGGGAGGAGGAGGAGGAGGCAAGTAGTATAAAGAAAATGAACGGCGTCTCTCGGCAGCAGAAGGAGATGTGGCACCAATGGCAGCCATGCTGAATTAAGACCCTGCCAGTCTTTTTCTTCTTTTTTTTTCTTACTATTATTTTTACGCAGCTAACACGAAGTTCCCGGAAGTGACGACCAGAACTGAGGGGTCGGAATGAGTGCCATGTGGACAGGGGGAGAGAGAGAGAGAGAGAGAGAGAGAGAGAGAGAGAGAGAGAGAGAGAGAGAGAGAGAGAGAGAGAGAGAGAGAGAGAGAGAGAGGGGGGGGGGGGAGGAGGAAGGGGGAAAGGAGGGAAGGGGTGGAGGAGGTTCGAGGCTGGCTGGGATCAACACCAGGTGGAGGGGGATGCCATGTGGGTTGTGTGGTGGAGGGAGTCTTGCGAGGAAGGCAGAGCTTCCTGTTATAATAAAGGAGGAAGGTGGAGCTTTCTGTTATAATATAGGAGGAAGGCGGAGGTTCCTGTTATAATACAGGAGGAAGGCGGAGCTTCCTGTTATTATATAGGAGAAAAGCGGAGCTTCCTGTTATAATACAGGAGGAAGGCAGAGCTTCCTGTTATTATATAGGAGAAAGGCGGAGCTTTTTGTTATAATATAGGAGGAAGGCAGAGCTTCCTGTTATTATATAAGTGGCTCCTGTAGGAGGAGACAGAGAGGTTGTTACACAGCGTAACACAGATACACGTACGGTATAGAGTCTACCCATGGTCCTACAGCGAGGTGGTATGACCTTAACACCACTGAAGGAGCACAAAGATATCTTCCAACATCACAAACATCTCTTCAGCTTACAAAGACCTCTTCCAGCATCACAGAGATCTCTTCCAGCATCACAAAGACCTCTTCCAGCATCACAAAGACCTCTTCCAGCGCTGCAGTAACACAAACCTCTTTTCCAGCACCAAAAACACCAGCCTCGTTATTACCCAATGGTCTGTTGCTAGTTTGAATCCCCTTGTATTCCACTGTGCTCACCTGGTTCAAGAGAAGGACACAGGAACGCACCCTGCAGCACCTCAGCGGCTACTCCCAACCCGCACCTCTGATGACAGACAGGGTTCCCCTCCACCCACACAATCATCAGGACACCAACGGGGACTGGAAAAAGGAAGGACTGGAGAAGATGAAAATGAGAAAATAAGGTTAGTAGGAAGAGCGAGAGGAAACTGAATAAGGACGGGGGGACCAAATAAAGGCAAGAAGAAAGTAAATAAGGTCAGGAAGAAACACTAAAACAAGGTAGAAACAAAATAAGGACAGAGATAGTCTAAATAAGGTCAGGGGAAAACTAAATCAGGACAAGGAAAACGTAAATAAAACGTAAATAAGTCCATGAAGAAGCTATCTAAAGACAGGGAGAAAGTAAATAAGGGTAGGGAGAAAGTAAATAAGGGTACGGAGAAAGTAAATAAGGGTAGGGAGAAAGTAAATAAGGGTAGGGAGAAAGTAAATAAGGGCAGGAAGAAAGTAAATAAGGGCAGGAAGAAAGTAAATAAGGGCAGGAAGAAAGTAAATAAAGGCAGGAAGAAAGTAAATAAGGGCAGGAAGAAAGTAAATAAGGGCAGGGAGAAACAGAATTCATAAAGTAAGAACGAAGGATGAAACGGCGACGTGCAGGAAGAGTAGGGAGGCAGAAGATGTTGAGAATTAATTACAATTTGATGAGAATATGAAAAAAGAATAAAGGAAAAAGACGAAACCAGAAAACGCGACTAAGATTGATAAAAGGAGGAAAAATGAAGATGGGAAGTGATAAGAGCAAAAAGATGAATCAACAGACAGCGTCGAGATGAGATATGGTAGTATGAAGGAGGAGGAGGAGGAGGAGGAGGAGGAGGAGGAGGAGGAGGAGGAGGAGGAGGAGGAGAAGAAGAAGAAGAAGAAGAAGAAGAAGAAGAAGAAGAAGAAGAAGAAGAAGAAGAAGAAGAGAAGAAGAAGAAGAAGAAGAAGAAGAAGAAGAATTAGCACAAGAAAGAATTAGAAAATGGGAATATCAAGAATGGAAAGACTCAAAAGAAAGACCAAAAGAAACAAAACAGACAAAACAAAAATAAACAGAGCGTGGGAAAGACGATTCAGGAACGCAACACAAACGATGAAAAATGGTGGCCAGACCAGGAAGACGAGATCATATGCCACAAAAGATGGAAAATACCGGTTGTACGGACCATACAGGAGGCCATGGGTGAGGCTGAGGATGGCAGAGAGATAGTGGTGGTGGTGGTGGTGGTGTTGGTGGCAGCAGTGGTGGTGGTGGTGTTGTTGGCAGTGGTGGTAGCGGTACATACCTGAGGGTTGGCACTTAATGTAAGCCCCACGCAGGGAGGAGGGAAGTAGGCGCTGCCCCGCCACAGAATGTCAAGTGGAGCGTAAGTCGTGAGTGGATACGAACGAGGATGTCGTGGAAGAGTGGAGGGTGTCGTGGAATATGTGGATGGAGGGCAAAGAAAGGAAAAAAAAATATGTGGCGTCCAAAAGAGGAACAGTGGACGAGGAAGGGAAGCAGAGGCACTCCAGAGAGAGAGAGAGAGAGAGAGAGAGAGAGAGAGAGAGAGAGAGAGAGAGAGAGAGAGAGAGAGAGAGAGTCTACATCTGCCATCCTCTTGTAGCGACGCTCGCGGGTGTAGGGATGGCACCCGTGTAGATGTCGCTACACTGCCACAGTTCGCCGTCGTCTGCGTCTGACGCTACAGTAGAGGCAGCAAGACCTGCTGCCAGAGGGGAAGCCGTCGTCCGTACTCTTGTCCTGGGTCCGAGGTGCCTCAGACGAAGCCTCAGGCCAGCAGACCGTCTTGTTACGTCAGCAGTGAAGATGGGTCGTGTTGCCCCACCTCTTACCCTTGGACATTTATACCGCGTCTTTACACCTGTATATACCCTTGTGTATACGTATCATGTCTTTACTCCCATGCCTGTAAAGACACCCACCCACCCACACACACACACACACACACACACACACACACACACACACACACACACACTAGCCTTCTCCATATCACATAGTTATGAGCAGGGTGAGAGAACATTAAACTCATAACATCTGGGCTCTTACCACAGCACCCGTGTCATAGATCTTTTTGACCCCGACATTTCCCTTTGGATTTACTTCATCTACTCGTCGCTCGTCCCATGACTCCACAACCCGCCTGCAGGAGGAACACATCTTTGGTATCCCTTCCTCACACTTTTCCCGCCTGATTTCCAATTATACCCTCTCGATCTAAATTTTCATCCGACTTCAAAGAACTGTCCCCCCCTCATCTTTCCAGCGTCCTGGCCTCCTAGGAATGTAGTAGATTTAGTGATCACGTCTCTCAGGATCCTTCCTTCTCCCAGAGAAAAGAGATCGACGGGCTTTCCCTTCCCCTTCTTCGTAGCTCACTGGAGTCAAGTCCAGTACTGCTCTTGTTCCAGGAGTCTGGTGGATTCCCTTCCAGTAATACCCTATGACTCCACAGGCGAGGAGGCCAGACTGTCGCGGCATGGTTCATTTTCGAGCCTAATGCACGTCGTGAGTGAGTATCTTCCAACACATCACACCATGGGCTTCGAGTGGGTTATGTCTGCATTACGATCCTTCTCATATGATGTCCATGGAGACAAGGTGAGTCTGATGACATCATCATCAGGGTCTCGTCCACGGTGTCACTCTTGTGTTTCGTTTCCTGCAATATAACACCCAATAGTGTGAGCTGTTTCAACCCTCACCCATCTATCTCCTTGACTTAGTGGAATTCCAGGGATGAATTATATTTGCTGTTTGTCCAAACACTGTCGCATTAGATTTGTCTAGGTCCATTTGCAAAGCCTTGCTGTCCTTGTAACTTCACATTTTCACCACTCTGTCATCATGTAAATAAATGAAGAGATAAATAGAGAACGGTCTGTAGAATTTAACGGGTCATTCGGCAGATGATACACAGTTGAGGAATTGTATCATTGAAGGTCATAGTAGTTAATTAGCTGTTAATTAACCAGAAAAGATCTTAAGGTCAAGGTGGAGGTGGCTACTTGTGCGCTTTGAACAAGCCCCATGATGAGTGAGGTCTGTCTACATAATACAGGAAGACTGACCCAGCAAAGTGTATGGTTTATACATTATACATTTACTGGTGACTACTTGAACATGACGTGATGGAAAGTTACATATTGGTTGAAGATACATATTGGCTGAAGTTACATATTGGTTGAACTGCAGTAGTATTGTGTCTACATATATTATGTATTCAATGTTGAACATTATGTGATGTAAAGTTACATATTGGTTGACCTGCAGTAACACTGTGTTGACATACATTGTATATTTAATGGTGAACATTAAGTGATGGATATTCTCACATTGGTGGTGTTATAGTAATAGAGTAGTTGACTTACACATAATTATGGGAAACTAAGCTGTCTGCTTGATTAGCAATGCACATGTTCATGGACTGTGTGTGTGTGTGTGTGTGTGTGTGTGCGTGTGTGTGTGTGTGTGTGTGTGGTTTGTTGGTTGTGTGTGAGTTTGGTGGGTGTGTGGTGGGGGGGTGTGGGGGGGTGGGTGTGGCGTGTGTGTGTGTGTGTGTGTGTGGGTGTGATTACTAACTGTGATTGGTATTTCTGTGTTAAGGAGAGAGTGTTTTACACTTGTGTTGTCTCGCCTGAACCTGGTAGAATAGCCTTTCATGACGCCTTATTGTGTATACACCACCCACCCAACTCACAACACACACACACACACACACACATAGACTCGTATCCTAGCTTAATCAGGTAACTATTTATCAACTAGCCCCAGGGAGGATGACACCGGGTTGGGTGTGCGTCTGCCATGCGTCCAGACTCGTACCCATGCGGCAGACCTTACCACGCGGGACCTGTGCGACTCCATGGTCAGTGACCTAAACAACTACACCAGGAAGTCCTGTGTTGTGCGGTGTGTGTGGTAGTGTGTGTGTGTGTGGGTGGGTGGGTGTGTGTTTCTCAAAATTTCGATATATTGCTCCTGAAAATCTGGTCTGGGGTAACGAGTTGATATGTGTGTGTGTGTGTATATATATATATATATATATATATATATATATATATATATATATATATATATATATATATATATATATATATATGCAAACATTTCATTATCCGTTTTATAGCGAATGTTCCCTTTATGGCGG
Source organism: Panulirus ornatus (assembly GCF_036320965.1). Lineage (NCBI taxonomy): Eukaryota > Metazoa > Arthropoda > Malacostraca > Decapoda > Palinuridae > Panulirus > Panulirus ornatus. The sequence goes on along the minus strand of NC_092233.1, from coordinate 6,329,591 downwards.
GTGTATTGGTTTTCCCGCCCGTAATTTATGCATCCATCAAGCCAGGCTGGGAATTGGAAATGCCAATATTTGCACTGGTTCCCAACCCGGTGTGGGCGGCAGCGATCTCCTCTGAAATACTTAAAACGTTTATGGAAAGAAAAAAAAAAAAGAAACAGTTTAGATAAATGTCGGAAGGAGGGGATCGGGCGAACTGGACGAGAGTGGATGGGAAGCTTGGTCAAGGCTGGTGAGGACACAAAAGAACTGAATCGTTCAAGGAAAATTAAGATGTTGACACTACATCGACAAGGTAAACTAACATTTACGAGGTAAACTAAGACTGACGAGGTAAACTAACGTTTACAAATGGCAAGGTAAAACTAAACTTTATCAAACAGAGGTAGACTAACACTCACCAACCACTGAGGTAGACCAACACTCACCAACCACAAACGTAAACCAACACTCACCAACCCCAAAGGTAAACCAACAACCACAACGGTAAACCAACACTCAACACCAACCACAGAGTGAAAAACACGGGACAATTTTGCAAACAAATGAGTTTAAAGAGTACCTGTCAAAGTCGTATTTACCACAACAACCCAGTCACCACCCTCCAGCAGACACTACCACAGGAGCTGTGCCACAGATGCTGAGGAATCACCACAGCTACCACCACCTACCACAACCACAGTCACCACCACCACCACCACCACAGACATTACCACAGCCACAATCCTACCACCGCAGACGCTTCCACAGAACAGTCATCAGTAACACAAACTACCACAAACGCGTAGATATACACTACATGCATCATAACAAGCAGAATCGATGCTACATCTACGTCCGCTTTTCACAACCTCAACCATTAACATCAGCCAATCACACCAACGGCCACTCCATCTGCCTACAACACAACTATAGTCTCAACAACCAAACTGGTTCACTGAAGCAGTAGTAGACAATGGGTACCGATGCTTCAGTCACCTGGTTCAGTGAGGCCGTGGAGCCAGGGTGCGGATGCTTCGACCACCTGGTTCACTGAAGCTTAGAGCATGGGTTCCGATGCATCGTTTATATGTTTCACTAAAGCCTTAGAGCAAGGGTACCGATGCTTCTGTCATCTGTTTCGGTGGGGCTGTAGAACAGAGTGCCCATGCTTCGGTCACCTGGTTCATTGAAGTCTTAAAGCATAGGTACCGATGATTCGGTCACCTAGTTCGGTGGGGCAGTAGAGCAAGAGTACCGATGCTTCGGTCACCTGGTTCATTGAAGTCTTAAAGCTAGAGTACCGATGCTTCGGTCACCTGGTTCACTGAAGTCTTAAAGCTAGAGTACCGATGCTTCGGCCACCTGGTTCACTAAAACCGCGAGGCAAGGTTACCGATGCTTCGGTCACCTGGTTCACTCAAGGCAGCTTCGACTGACGTCACAGGTTACGAATATAAATAACTCCAGTCGTGAGATGATCCAGATATCCATTCCCATTAAGGCAAGTTTTGTCACAGTGACAAAAAAAAAAAAAAAAAAAAAAAGAAGCAATACGCTTTCCAGGAATAGAATTCTCTGCCACGGTTCCAGGCTGACAGCTAAGAGCTAAAATAAGCCTCAGGTAACAGATCTTCAGGTAACAGGTCTTTGGGGGACAAATGACCCTCCTTCAAGGGTCGACTTGATATTGGGAAACTCAAGTCACTGATGATACCTTAAATTAGTTATGCGAGTAATGATGGCCATAATGATCAATCATAATTGTTCCTGGCTGCCTCCAGGAGGTAATTAGAGGTTGATTACATGTAATTATAGCGGGGGTGTGGGAGTCCCCAACACGTGTAGGTACGTTACAAGACCCAGGCGCGAGAGACTTCTGGTCCACTAGTCGACCTTGGCTCCCTCAGCAGTACGACAACTGCATACTGGCCGACTGGCAGCAAGTCGGTGCCACCCGTATGCCAGCCGCATGACGACGTCGTGACAACTATGACTCTGACCTTTGACCTTATATAACCAGTGATGAATTCTATCAAGCCCCAAACATTACAGGGTATGACGAATGAATTAACGAGGAATATAAACTGGAATGTCACATGACGAAAATATAGACAGGCTTGTACACACACACACACACACACACACACACACATACAGACACACACACACACACACACACACACACACACACACACACACACACACACACACACACACACACACACACAGATGTCAAAAAACAAAGGACCTTCGAGATCTTTTGCGATGATGATAAAGGTGACATTCCAACCAGTAGCATTTTCAAGGTAAAGGAGAGAAAGGAGCGAGTGTACCAGGATAAGAAAGCAGGAACAAAGGAACGGCGACATGAAGAGTGCGGAAAAGTCAGGCGACGGTCTGAAACTTTTCCATACAGTCATCTGGGGTAAACTGTCAGTTTAAGAGCTGCACACACCAGGCTAAAGGGGACCAGACGGAAGAAATGAAGAGGAGGATGATGGTGTAAGGATGTGTGTGTGTGTGTGTGTATGTGTGGAGAGAGAGAGAGAGAGAGAGAGAGAGAGAGAGAGAGAGAGAGAGAGAGAGAGAGAGAGAGAGAGAGAGAGAGAGAGAGAGAGAGAGAGAACACGAGTCTAAAAGTATTTTCACAGTGGAAGAAACTAAAGCTCCCGACGCTAATGAGATGGAACGGGGAGAAGGTCGCAGAAAGCGCTGACAAAAATCTAAAAAGAGGACATAAGAAAGGATTCTTAAGGATCTCGACCCATACGAGGCTCAAGGTCCTGATCAAGTCTCGCCATTATGTGCTGAAGATGAGAGTAGATCCACTTGATAAACCACTTCGAAAGACGGTCCAAGATGTCAGTGGAGAATGACAAAGTGCCGAGGGGAGTGGAAGAGGACAATCGCCATACCTACTGACAAGGGAGAAGATAAACAAGAGGCGCTGAACTTCAGGCCGCTCTCCCTGAGGACTTTAGTCTGAGAGGCATTGGAAAAGGTAAATCAGGAAGGATATGGATGACTTCCTGGAGAGGAGAAATGACCTAAACGAGAGGAATCACAGTCTAAGGGAAAGAAAGTCGTATACAACGAATCTCTTATATTTCTGTGAAAGAGTGAGCTCTGTTTAGAGAAAAAAGAGAAAGCTGGGTGGATTGTTTGTGTTTCACTTGCCAGAAAGCATTTGACACTACTCCACATTGGAGGCTGATCAAGAAGTTGGATTACGAGGTGGGAATGAAGGGTAGACGTTCTCGATGGAGTGAAGATTATCTAAGTGTAAGGGAGCAAAGGAGGTATATATTAGGAGCCTTCTTGAGATGGGTTGATGTCACTAGGGTGAGTGCGTTAGAACCGCTGCTCCTCTTGATCTATCTGAATGACATACCAAAACGTAGGGACTCCACCCTGAGTATGTTTCCAGATGATGCAGAGGTCATGAGAGAAGTGAAAAAGCGTGGGAGATTGCATGAACTTACAAGGGGACATAGACAAATTCCAAAGTGGGTTTGATACATTGATGATGAAATTCAAACCCAAGTAAATGTATTAAAGATGGGACAGAGGGCAAGAAGGCCCCCTAAAAGGAATATCATCCGGTAGGAAATAAATAACAGGAATCTATATGAGATGGACTTGAGATTCGACCTTGTCCCTAACCTGTTACCAGAATACCACGTTAAGAGAATAGTCTAGGAGATTTCTGCTCGACAATGTTAGAATAGCATTCAAGTTTATGGATAAGGAAATGTTTAGGAGTTTATTTACATTCCTCATTGAGCCAAAACTAGAATACCATTCTCTTAAGGAGTAGAAGAGTGGTGGATGAATGGGAGAGACTGATGGAGAGCCCTCTCCCCTTACATTACAGATAGGTAATTACACAAAGACACGGACACACAGACACAGACCCAGACACACACACACACACACACACACACACACACACACACACACACACACAGGTTGTTGAGAGAGAGGTCTGGGTGTCTGGGGAGATGGGGTGTTGGGGAGATGGGGTGCTGGGGAGGTGAAGTAAGGCAAGGCGATGACGGTGGGACGGAGGTGGTGTTGGAGAGAAGCCTTGTTGGGGAGCCAATGTTGGTGAGATGTGTTCGTACGTTCGCATGTGATCTCCTCGCACATTTACCATATAATTGCGCTACCAGACCCACTTATCATTAATTAGCGGGCCGTACAAGGAGGACGGTTGCCATCCCATACCTTTTAATTAGCAACAAAGCAATTAATTAGCGTCATGAAGCTGTCCTGGTGAAGGCCACAAATAGGTCTGAGTGTGGATGAAGCAGAAGCTTTTTTCCCGATATTATTTGAATCTGTTGATTTAATTGGTGGCCATTAAGCTGTGTGTATGTGTGTGTGTGTGTGATCAAGCGACCCTGACAGAACAATGGGTCTGGGAGAGAGAGAGAGAGAGAGAGAGAGAGAGAGAGAGAGAGAGAGAGAGAGAGAGAGAGAGAGAGAGAGAGAGAGAGAGAGAGAGAGAGAGAGTACAGCTTCATTGCTCGGGTGGTGCGTACCTGGCCACTTGCTGTGGTACTGGATACTTGTACCTGACCAATGGCCACTAGCTGGGGTACCGTGCACCTGTGCACCTAGCTGAGGTACCGTGCACCTGTGCACCTAGCTGAGGTACCGTGCACCTGTGCACCTAGCTGGGGTACCGTGCACCTGTGCACCTAGCTGGGGTACCGTACACGTGTGCATCTAGCTGAGGTACCGTGCACCTGTGCACCTAGCTGAGGTACCGTGCACCTGTGCACCTAGCTGGGGTACCGTACACCTGTGCACCTATCTGGGGTACCGTGCACCTGTGCACCTGCCCACTGGCTGGGGTACCGTAAACCATATCTTCAGTGTACCACGCGAACATACCCAAGAGTGAGCCATTCTCGCTGAACCTCACACTTTAAGTTGCTCTAGTTTTCCTCATTCTCCCCTCTCCCTCCCTCCCTCCCTTCCTTCCCCCTCCCCAGCCTCTCTCTCTCTCTCTCTCTCTCTCTCTCTCTCTCTCTCTCTCTCTCTCTCTCTCTCTCTCTCTCTCCCCAGGCCGAACTCATCACACACATTCCTCACCCCACTGTCCTACACGGAGGCTATACACGTCGCAACCCCCTAGGAAAAAAAACACGACTTTCCATAAAGACAGAGATATGGGGTGTAGTGCGAGGCGCCGGGTCGTCCCTCATACTGGGATTAACAAAAGGTGTTTGAGGGAGAGAGGGAGGGTTATCACCTGACCTGAGATATGCTGGTGATTAGGATGAGGGAGGGAGGGAGGGAAGGAGGCCAACGCAGGGCGTATATGTCGGTAGGGAGGAGGGGGAGATGTGTGTGTGTGTGTGTGTGTGTGTGTGTGTGTGTGTGTGTGTGTGTGTGTGTGTGTGTGTGTGTGTGTGTTGGGAAGGAGAGCAGTCTTGCCGTGGAACAGTTCGCTCCAAGTGGTTCACCTTTCCCTGCTTCTGAATGGAGTGCAGTCTCGAGTATACAGAAGACTCATGAATATGAAAAGGGTTCTGTGGCTTACACAGTTTCAACCCAAATATGGTTTAACGTTGATGACTTCTTTTCTAATCCACAGGCCCCAAGTTCGATCCCCGGCGAGGGCGGGTGTACACAGCTCACCCCACTATTTAACCCACGTCCCCCCAACTGGCAGACACGACCCCAACTTCGGCAAAGCCACAACAATAACTCAACTCGAGAGTTTGTTTTCCCTCCCCCAAGGGCGTCCAGTTGGTCTAAACTTGATGTTTAGTTAATATAAAAAAAATAATTCGAGTTTATAAGACTGGGTTATAGACTGACACATATGGAGAATGACTTTCTGAATGATAGGAGACGGGCGGAATACGTTCTTTCGAGCATAAATGTCTTTAATAAAGACGATAAAGATCTAAATTATTTCTGGGGGAGGCAACAACCTGTCATGTATGGGTCGATCTCACATTCCCAGGAGAAGGGAGAGTTATGATACGGTGCGAGTGTCTGCTATCACTGTGCAGCTGGGTTCTGGAGAGGTTCTGATCTCCTTTCCCTCCTCCGCCAGGTATAGGAATCAAAACCACTCTCTCTCTCTCCCTCTGTGTTCCTGCCTCTGGCTGGTCAAGACACCACAAGGGCGTGAGCTATGTCAACACCACAAAGAGCGGATGGGATACCAAAGGAAAGTGTTATAATGACCCCTTCCACATTTTCTACATTCATCTCCGCTTGTTATTGACTTGGAAGGACGGAAGTGCACGTAGAGAGGACAAAGTGTCCGGCAATATGGCAGCGAGAGCGAGAGGACAATAGGGTTGGAGACGTGCCAGAATACAGTCCAAGGGTTCCCCAACACGAGAGTACAATATGGTGTTGAGGGCTCTCATGGTGTAATGAGGAGGGACAGCAGTGGTGAGGCCACACCTGCTCCAACCAAGCACACGCCTTACTCCTCACTACTCCTCACCTGCACGACAGGAACCTCTGCTAATGACTGCACCGACACCCGGAGGGTGAGGTAGTCAGATGCAGTCATCGAGGTGTTGATATCGGAAGACCTCTTTGAGAGAGAGAATGGATAGGGATGCAACCCTAAGTATGCCTAGCCCTATCTACAGTCCCTAGACCCTTCTTCGCGGCCCCCCAGACAATTCCGACTGTTCCCAAATGCCCCCACGGTCCCCGAACCCTCCACCCACCTTACAGTCTTGGTCTGTGAACGTGGCTTACCACAAGACCTTGAAACTCAGGCCTGATACTGTCAGCAGATGATGCCAAGGTCGTGAGGGATATAGAGAAGGAGGAGGACTGCATCAGCTTACAAGGGGACCGAGACAAACTCCAAAGTTGGTGTGATACTTGATGAAGTTCAACCCGACTGAGTGTAATGATGATGGGACAGAGTTGGGAAAGAACACCTGGATACGAATAGGATCAAGGAGGCTTTAAAGCTGTGTGAGTGAGGGTGAGGGAGTCGACCCTGTACTTAACCTGTCACTAGAGAGTATTAGGAGAAATGTAAAGGAGACAAACTGTCTGATGACAGGTATTAGAAGGCATCGTTCAAAACGAGAATAAGTTAATACAAATAGGTAATTACACACACACACACACACACACACACACACACACACACACACACACACACACACACACACACACACACTTCCATCACTCCAATACTAACCCAAACACATCCTGCCACGCTAATACGTTCACGTGTATCAGGAAAAAAGATAGTGAAATGAAACACATCATTATGAAGATAAGAAACGGAACAGCGATTTGCATTAAGTGACAGGAATCTGATATCTTTTTAGGCTTGGAGTAACAAGTGCTGTTGAGGATGTATGAAGACAACCTTGTTAGAAAATGAGGATCTGAAATAAAAAAAAATCACCCCACTTGTAAAAATTTTATCAGATGTTTTCGAATTTATTCCACTGGGAAGATTTTGATATGGATATATGTATATTCCACTTCGAAGACTCATATATATATATATATATATATATATATATATATATATATATATATATATATATATATATATATATATATATATATATTCCACTTCGAAGATTTTAATATGGGTATGTGTACATCATTCCACTGGGAATTATATTCTTTTAGCCAGAATTTCGTCATTCACCCCACTTGGAAAATTATATTGTGGAAATATGCGGACTATTCGACTCTGAATTATTTCACAAGAGGAATATGTAATTATTCCTCCTTGAAAAATGTCACCAGAATGTTCGTTATCTGGCTGGAGAGCAAAAGGTGAGTTTGAAAAAAAAAATGGCTGGTGCCTCAGCTTGTGTTGGGCGGGTGGCAGCTCTGGCCCCACAAGGGGCGTCCTGTAAGGGTGTGTGTGTGTGTGTGTGTGTGTGTGTGTGTGTGTGTGGTGTGTGTGTGTTTGTGTGACACCAAGACACCAACAAGTAGCAGGAACCCTATCGACGCTGTGAGGGAGCAGTTTAGTGCCCCCCTTACCTTTTCCCTGCAGTGAAAAAAAAGAGAAAATGGGCAAGGGAGAGGAACGGAACTGGTTGGCTCTGGACACTGAAGGTCCCTGACAAACCACAGGGGCAGTGAATCGCCGTGAATCTTCGTTGTAATCAGTGACATGCCTGTGAAATACGACTTTTGGAAGCACTGCGTCGTCCGGACTACCATCACTTCCTAGCGACAGTAACGTTAGTCTTTTCACTGCCACGAACGAAGCACCATGTAAGGTATGGGGTTACTGAGTTCCATCTAAGATTGAAGAACCCTCAAAGTTACTGCCCCTCCCCTCTCTAGTTTCGGGTTGACGGAACTCACCAGAACCCCTCGCCGTTGAGTTCCCAGCATCTTCATTTCTGCGCAATGAATAAAAACGACAGTATTTATCGTAGTAGGGGTGGATGAACAGCTGGATTGACTGTGGACCGACTGCCGTAACCAGGGTTCGAACCTACCCGCTCGACCCTGGGCGGCCCCTGAATGCGCAAACACAGATGCGTGTTAGCGAAGCGCATCAAAATCCACACAAGAGCAGAGAAGGATCTTTGCAAGATCTCTCGTGTATCCTGGGACAGACTGATGAAAAACAACATAAAGTCGGATATAAGACGACACACTGGCCTGGATAAGGTGGTCTGCATGCCACAGGTGACCCCCTTAGCTGACCCGATATCATAAGTAGGGTACTTCTGACAAGCCAATTTAGTGGTTAGCTCGTTACATCTGAGACGCCTGATCTATAAGCAGGGCTCCACATTTCCCAGATGTTACCAGTTTGAATATTTACATAATTCCTGACAGTAAATTGTTATATTTAGGTGTATGAAGACGACTTGTCATTCCCGTCCCTTATCTACCGTCTCCAAGCAAGCATCCTCACTCAACACCCATGTCCCCAGCCATGGACCTCATCTCCCACTCAAACTCTTCACACTTGCTCCTGCCTGCTCCTCTCTCTGTTATGCCCCCACTTCGAGGAGGTGACTGCCCCCCTTCGAGGAGGTGACTCCCCCTTTTCGAGGAGGAGACACAAAGGTCCAGGAGGGGGTCAGTTGATGTGATCTGGGCCTCTCCCCAGTATTACCATAAAACGTAACGAACCCCTGCAAAAATTCTCTCCCCTGTGGAGGTTCAACGTTCACTGTGCGGCGACCTGTTTGTTGGGACGGGAGGAGGGAGTGCGGTGAGGAGTAGAAAAAGGGTGATGGGATGGAGTGATGGTGCAGTGGACAGAGCAGAGAGGGAACGGGGGGTGTTAGATGAAGAGGAGGGCAGTACCCAGGTCGATGGGACAGTACACTATGTGAGAGAGATTAGAAAGAGTGTAAAGGGGAAGAAGAAGAAGAAGAAGAAGAAGAGAGAGAGAGAGAGAGAGAGAGAGAGAGAGAGAGAGAGAGAGAGAGAGAGAGAGAGAGAGAGAGAGAGAGAGAGAGAGAGAGGATGTGGACGTGTGCAGTGGACGGACTGAGAGTTAGCAAGGAGAGAGAGAGAGAGAGAGAGAGAGAGAGAGAGAGAGAGAGAGAGAGAGAGAGAGAGAGAGAGAGAGAGAGAGAGAGAGAGTACGAAGGGGCAGCACAAAGACTTGAGGATGAGACAGAGACACGATCCAGAGGAAACCTGGACGGGATGAAGGGGGGGTCGGTAGACAGGGCGAGAGGGGGGGGGGGGAGACAGAGACAGCTGGAGCGTGGCTCAGGAGACAGGTAGAGAATGCGGTGAGGGTGGAAGGGGAAGGGGGAGAGGGGAGGGAGGGCAACAGACAAAGAGGAGAGGCAACAGAAGTAGAGAGTCCAAGGAGTACGTACTAAGGGCATGAGCCGGGCTGGCGCGCAGCCGACACCACAATATCTGTTCCAGGACGCGGTCGGGTCTGCCTGGCTCGCGAGGTTGTGGTAGGTTAGTTCCCAGCTACCCACTGTGTGTGTGGCTGAACCCCAACGGATAATGTGGTGTTGTTGGTTGTGGTTGTGGTTGTGGTGGTGGTGGTGGTGATGATGGTGGTTGTGGTGGTGGTGATGACGATCGTAGTGGTAGCGATGATGGTGAAGATTGGGGTACATAAAGGGTGAAGATTGGTGGTCGATGGTGGAGATGTTGAGGGAGGGTGATGTGGTTGCGACTATGGTGGCGGTGATGGTGATGCTGGGAATAGACAATGTTGATGGTGATGGCCGGCCAATAGATAGCGAATGATGGTGATGGTGTTGAAGGTGATGGTGATGGTGTAGGTAGAGTGACGCGGATGGTGGAGTCGATGATGACGGAGGGAGGTGTGAGTGATGGTGACGCCTGGTGGTGGAGGAGGTGGTGGTGATGGGTGCCAACCATTCACCCAAGAGGGAAGGGGAGGTTGTCGCCCTAAAGAAATATAGAGGAGATTGTGGGTAACACTGAGGGAGGGAGGGACGAGGGTATTGGGGTGAAGACAAACCCATGGTGTTGGGGAGAAGACCTATGGTGTTGGGGAGAAGACAAGCTCATGGTGTTGGGGAGAAGACAAGCCCACGGTGTTGGGGAGAAGACAAACCCATGGTAATGGGGAGAAGACATGCATATGGTGTTGGGGAGAAGACAAACCCATGGTGTTGGGGAGAAGACAAGCCCACGGTGTTGGGGAGAAGACAAGCCCATGGTAATGGGGAGAAGACATGCATATGGTGTTGGGGAGAAGACAAGCCCATGGTGTTGGGGAGAACACCAGCACACGGGAGGCAACACTACCCACCCACTCTCTCTCTCTCTCCCCACCTTCAAGATGCAGTTCCATCAGGGGCTGTAATGAGTCCCGGGGGGAGATGGGTGGGTCGGGGGCGGGGGGGGGGAACACGGGTGGTAATAACCCGTGTACAGCCCGCCTCCCGTGTGTGTGTGTGGGGGGGGCAATAAAATACCATCTGCTTTGGCTGTCATAAAACCACACTAACAAGGCACAATTCCCCCCGGGCGGAGTAAATTTCCCCACTAGACACCGGTATGGCAACATGGTCTCTCCCCCTCCTCCCCCACCTAGTCTCCCCACCCTCTAACCTCCCCACGGGGAGAGGGGATGGTAGAGGAGTGGGAGGAGGAGGAGGAGGAGGAGGAGAGCAGCAGCAGCAGCAGCAGCAGCAGCAGAGATTCCGTGTGATCTGATTGGCCGTCAGCCAGCCCTGCCAACCGTGGCCCGAGCAGCGTCACACACCCACACTCACCCGCCTACTGTCTCCCTCCCTCCCTCTCTCTCCCTCTCTTTCTCTTTCTCTCAATAAATCCTTAAATAATCGGGAAATCAGATGAACAGGAGATCGTTATCTTACAAAATAAACCCACCCAGCTGCCTGCAGTATGAAGGGAGAGACGTTTATAGCCGCGAAAACAGGAGGAGGCGACATTTGAATTTGGTTCCCCCCTTACGCGTAGCTTTGAAGTTGGTGGCGCGTGTGTTTCATTCAACGAACGGCTCCCTCCACAGCCGAGCCAGGAGGAGGAGGAAGCCCCGCGCGCGCGGGCGGGGGTGGCGGTGGTGGTGTGTGTGTGTGTGTGTGTATGTGTCTTTGATCATCTAAATTGATATTATTGCCATCATTCGCAAATCACGATGGAGGAAAATAAAAAAAGAAAAAGAAATAGCAGACTCTTCGACCGTTTCAAAAAAAAGAAATACAGAAAATGAAGCGAGTAGAATTCTGCTTCTAAAATTGGAAGGTAATAAAAAAAAAAGAGAAAGGGGGGAGAGGAGGAGGAGGAGGTGTTGGTTGGGGGTGTGTGGGGGTTGAATATTGAGCGAACACCAGGTCCACGAACGTTCATTCATGGATTCTGTCTCTCATTCTGTGCGTGGCGCGAGCCCCGTGACGTCAGCGAGACGTCACACTCAACGGCTTTTCCTTCCCCCCAGCCGCCGCCAGGGGCGCTCTGCTCCGTCAGTTGAGGGAATGTCCCTCAGAGAGCTCTCTACCCTCCTATAATTAGATCCCCAAATACATTTCTTATTCTTTTTTTTTTTTCTTTCTCCAACATGGCATATCTGGCGTCTCCTCAGAGCTGTGTGTGTCTTGTTCAACAACACCACCTCACCACCCCCACCCTCACAAGAATATGGAATGTATTGTGGTATGGCAGTGTTGTGTGTGTGTGTGTGTGTGTGTGTGTGTGTGTGTGTGTGTGTCTTTGTTCTACATGCAGGTACAAAGGACCCCATACAATGACAATGGGATGTCGCCCGCCCTAGCTAATGTACACCACACTCTCTTAACAATACACTCTCTACCAGGGGCATCAGCAGTGCTTCTCACCCTATTGGCACTGCACTACACTGCACTGCACTGCTATAACAGCCTTCCTTTTTAAAGCAGGCGGCGCCTCCGGTGAGATGTGTGGCTGCAGGCGACGCCTCCGGTGAGATGTGTGGCTACAGGCGGCGCCCCTGGTTAGATGTAGCTACAGGCGACGCCTCCGGTGAGATATAGCTGCAGGCGACGCCTCCAGTGAGATGAATGGCTGCAGGCGAAACCTCCGGTGAGATGTGTGGCTGCAGGCGACGCCTCCGGTGAGATGTGTGGCTGCAGGCGGCGCCCCTGGTTAGATGTAGCTGCAGGCGACGCCTTCGGTGAGATATAGCTGCAGGCGACGCCCCTGGGAAGATGGAGCTGCAGGCGACGCCTCCGGTGGGATATGGCTAGAAGCGACGCCCCTGGTGAGATGTGGCTGCCGGGGAAGGCACAACCATCCAGTGGGAGGAGACCAAAGACCCACAGGAAGGACTAGGTTCCGTCGCGGACGATCCACCATGAACTGCCATCAGGTCTTCAGGCTACGTTGTAAGACCTCAGCGTCTCAAACTCACTCTATCGCGTATAAGACCTTTCAACGCGAGGGTGTACGTACCATGTGTACTGAAGCATATAACGTAACATACGAGAGCTCCATGTATGCCATACACTAGTGTATGAGCTGTGGGTAAGATAATACCATGATAGATAATTTATCTACATCTTCCCAATGATCCCTTACTAAGAAAAAGACCTGGTGTTACCAAGGATCTCTTTCCAAAGGCTCCGGCAAGCCGAGACTGCGCTACTTCCAGTAGCAGGGGAATGAATTCTCCCTCGGTCAGAGTGAGTTCTTAGTCCCCGCCACTATTATGCTCCCGGTGATACAACCTCGCCAAAGGTAACTTCACCCGCGGCGTAACTGCAGGCGGAGTCCGGTAACACCCCAGATTATATATATATATATATATATATATATATATATATATATATATATATATATATATATATATATATATATATATCTTTTTTTTTCTTTTCAAACTATTCGCCATTTCCCGCGTTAGCAAGGTAGCGTTAAGAACAGAGGACTGAACCTCTGAGGGAACATGTGTATATATATATATATATATATATATATATATATATATATATATATATATATATATATATATATATATATATATATAGATATGAAATGCTTCTTTTCTTTACGTAATCGAACAGCAACATTAACAAGGAATTCAACCAAAACCTCATATCACTTTCTGTTGATGTTAACCTTGTGAGCCTGTGCAACAACATGATCATGATGTGTCAACCATCGTCCATAACTATGTCGTTCACTTTAGCCTTGTTCACAGTAAAGTCATCAACCTCATCCATTTTCTTTCACCCTTAAAAGTCTTTAACCTTCGCCTTGCTTACACTAAGCTGTTTCTTCCCATTTTTTTTTTTTGTCATAATGGACTTGCTAGTTCCGAAATCTTCCGCTTCAAATTACTTAATTACTTACGTACTCATAATGAACTGATTATATCCTCATCGCTGATCAGGTGAAACTCACCAAAAAATGAGTAAAGTCCACTTCAAGAGCATTAATCTCATCTCTAATGATCCCAAGTGTGTTAACAAGCAGGCCTCGTTCACCCCCCAGCCTCGCTGCATGAGGCACGTCGAGCATTAATCATTAATCACTAGGTGATTAACACATGTTGATCACAGATTAATCATTAATCACTAGGTGATTAACACATGTTGATCACAGATTAATTGAGATAATTCACACTATGCTCCAGCCACTTGCCCACAAGTGATTAGCAGGTTTCGAGACAATGGTCAGAGTTGGATTGTACATATGTTAGAGCAAACTACTGAAGACAATGGAAAACTTTGTTCATTATGGAACACTGGGACACAAGACTGGGACACAAGACTGGGACACATCACTGGGACACAAGACTGGGACACAAGACTGGGACACAAGACTGGGACACAAGACTGGGACACATCACTGGGACACAAGACTGGGACACATCACTGGGACACAAGACTGGGACACATCACTGGGACACAAGACTGGGACACAAGACTGGGACAGCCACAACACTGGTGGGACAGAAAACCTTCCAGCTACACCACTGGGCCACAACACTGACCGGCCACAACACGAGGTACACAACACTGGCCAACTATGGCACAACAGTGTTGTAGTTTCACGTACGTAACTCATATATATATATATATATATATATATATATATATATATATATATATATATATATATATATATATATATATATATATATATCCAAATAACATGATGAAATGAGTGTATAACTTCCTCCCTTGTACATCACAAAGACGAAATAAGTAATCACACCCAAACTCCTTTTCACACCAACTCACCCACTACAAAAGAAAAGAAAAACATATTTAACGAATCAGCAAATCTCCTGCCACCACAGCGAGCTGTGGTATGATTTCTGATGAGGGTAATACCACAGACGCCTGGGGGGAGGGAGGGAGGAGGGAAGGGGTGCAGGGCGGAGGCGGTGTGGAGGGAAGACCACCTCGACGTCATGGATCACATGAAGGGAATCAGATGGAGCGACGCTGATTGATGTGAGTGAGAAACTCGAACTCTCGTTTAGCGCCCCGTCCCGGAGCCCCCCTCCCCTCCCCTCTCTATATCCCAGGACATCTGGTGGCCTTGCCCTCTTTATGAGGAGGAGGAAGAGGAGGAGGAAGAGGAGGAGGAAGAAGAAGAGGAGGAGTAGGAGAAGGAGGAGGAGGAGGAGGAGAAATGGAACTTCAGGACCAACAGCTGCTGTTGTCTGCTCACGGTGACAGAGAGAGAGAGAGAGAGAAGAGAGAGAGAGGGGGGGAGAAGGAAGGTATTTGTGGGGAAGGGGAGGGAGAAATGTGATTATGAGTGGAAGGTCGAGTGAGAAGGAAGGAGGGGAGGGGGAAGAAGACGGTGGGGATGAGAAGAGTTACAGGTTAATGACAGTAGCAAAGAGGAGGGAAGAGGTGGTGGTGTGAGGCTGAGGAAGATGTTGTGAGGTGTGAGTGTATATGCTGGTGGAGGAGCTGGTGGGGGAGGGGCTAGAGGTGATGGAGGGGCTGGTGATGAAGGGGCTGGTGATGGAGGGGCTGGCGATGAAGGGGCTGGTGGTGGAGGGACTGGTGATGAAGGGGCTAATGGTAGTGGAGGGACTGGTGATGGAGCTAATGGTAGTGGAAGGATTGGTGATGAAGGGGCTAATGGTGGTGGAGGGACTGGTGATGAAGGGCCTAATGGTGGTGGAAGGACTGGTGGTGGAGAGGCTGGTGGTGGCGAGGCCGGTGGTGGTAAAGGAGGAGCTGGTGGTTGAGGATCTGATGGCGCAGTAGGCGTGTGACGGTGGGTCGT
This sequence comes from Panulirus ornatus, assembly GCF_036320965.1. Taxonomy (NCBI): domain Eukaryota; kingdom Metazoa; phylum Arthropoda; class Malacostraca; order Decapoda; family Palinuridae; genus Panulirus; species Panulirus ornatus. The sequence continues at coordinate 6,313,931 of NC_092233.1, read as the reverse complement.
CTTCGGGCGTCATTTCCTGGACCACAGTGATCATTCCCAGCCACAGCAGGTGCCACACTCCCTTGCTCTCCTCCAGTCTTTCCCGACCCCCAGTATCTTAATATGTATCAATTTCGCTGGAAACAAGGTTTTCCCAGTGGTATGTACTGTGCTTTCCCACAGTTGAGTTCATATGAGTTTCACAGTATCGTATTATGGTCTGCATGACTCATATATTGATATCTTCTATATATGACTCATATAGTGTTGATATTATCTATATATGACTCATATATTGCTGATATTATTTATATATGTCTCATATATTGCTGATATTTTCTATATATGACTCATATATTGCTGGCATTATCTGTAAAAAAGTCTCATATATTGTTGATATTACCTAATGCCTACAATTGAACCATGGAAAAATATGTATACATACAGATATATATATATATATATATATATATATATATATATATATAGAGAGAGAGAGAGAGAGAGAGAGAGAGAGAGAGAGAGAGAGAGAGAGAGAGAGAGAGAGAGAGAGAGAGAGAGAGAGAGACCAATGATGGACTACATGAGTGTACGGAGACGTAATGTCAGAGAGAAAATACTACAATGATCCCAGGTGACGAGAGGTTGATGCGTACGGACCAGTGAAGGTCCAGTTGCTGGACCTGACATTTACGTTTCCATCTCAACCAACGTGACGGATCTTAACGCGCCAGTACGTCAGCCCACATAGGTTAGAACTCGCCATACGTACCCAGTATCTAGGGTCGAACCTGAGCCCTCTGGCGGTATAGACGAAGCGCTCTCTTACCACCTCGTCTGGAGACGAAGACGCCCTTAGGATCACCAGGTACATATATCTCCACAGGAGCTGTGTGTGTGTGTGTGTGTGTAGACTGTCGAGGTTAGGCGATAAGGGCGCGCATATCCCCCTCTGGTGATGACTGGATGAGGCGACTGCCCAGTGGTGACAGGGTACACACACACACACACACACACACACACTCACACTCATCCCTCCCACACACGATCCTTTGGGCGTACCTGGTGACGGTTGTTGAGGCGTCGGTGTTGGTGACGGAGGTGGGGGTTATGTAGCTCCCTCCCTCCCTCCTTCTCCTCCCACACCACACTTGGGCCTTCTGTGCCACTACCGGGGCGACAGCCCGGTGGTGACAGACAGACGACAGCCGTGATCATCAAAGAGCGAGGGAAAGAAAAGAGCCAGCTCAAATGTTTCGCATCCCCTGACGCGCCCGCAAGAGAGAGAGAGAGAGAGAGAGAGAGAGAGAGAGAGAGAGAGAGAGAGAGAGAGAGAGAGAGAGAGCACCACCACCTTCTTCCTCACTCTCGTGTGCGAGAGAATGAGTGAGAGACAGAGAGGAAGATATATAAACAGCTCTCTCTCTCTCTCTCTCTCTCTCTCTCTCTCTCTCTCTCTCTCACTTACGTGAGAGAGAGAGAGAGAGAGAGAGAGAGAGAGAGAGAGAGAGAGAGAGAGAGAGAGAGAGAGAGAGAGAGAGAGAGAGAGAGAGAGAGAGAGAGAGAGAGAGACCATTCTTTCAGAGGGGAAAAAAAGGAGTACATTCTCACTCGAGGGAGGCAGGGAGGGGAGGAGAAAAAAAATGAAATAGCATTTTCACTCTCGCTGGAGAGATGAACGTTTTCAGCTAACGTGAGGCGAGCTTCGGCCATTTTCCCTGACCATCGCGGGCGGGGGGAGGGGAAGAGAGAGAGGGGGGGAAGGTTTGTGGGTGGGGAGGGAGCAGAGCGAAAACGGGGTAAGGGTCTGGAGAGGGGGGGGGAGAAAACCTGTTAACAGAGAAGGCGAATGTCACTGATACGAGAGAGAGAGAGAGAGAGAGAGAGAGAGAGAGAGAGAGAGAGAGAGAGAGAGAGAGAGAGAGAGAGAGAGAGAGAGAGAGAATTTGCCCCGACCTTTACATGGTGTGACCTTCACTTGGGTGTGCCTTTGTTTAAACGTGTTCTTTCGTTTTTATTTTCACGGATATCAAAATCTATTTCACATATAGAGAGAGTCCTCTCTCTCTCTCTCTCTCTCTCTCTCTCTCTCTCTCTCTCTCTCTCTCTCTCTCTCTCTCTCTCTCTCTCTCTCTCTCTCTCCCTTCTTGAACACCCAGAGACACGAAGACCACATACAACACCAAAACACGTAACGTCCCGCTTGAGAGAACTGGTATCAGAATAACACGAGAAGGTCGCACTCAAACGCACCACCTCCTTATTTATGTTCCCCCTCCTCCTCCTCCTCCTTCTCCTCCTCCTCCTCCTCCTCGCCACACCAGCTCTTCGGAATATCTATAAATACATTTCTTCATCTACTTTAAATTCACGCCAACAGTTTATCCCCCTCTCCGACTCGGCTAAGGTCTGTGGTCCTCCCAGCTACCTGCCGCTGGCTGGTAGGTCATGTCCTAAGACCTGTCACAGGCTCCAGCTACCGTCCGTGACCCTTTGGGGGGGTCAGAGGTCAAGACGTGATACGTCTCTCATCGTCAGTAGCTCACCTTACCTCTTTCTCGCGACGGTAGGGCCCCCCTCGAGTACGACTTGAGCACGGTAGGGGCTCCCCCTTGAGTACGACTTGAGCACGGCTTGAGCGCGAGTCGGGAAAGCACGGCGGTATAGGGCCAGTGAGGGGTATGGCACGACCCTTGAACACAGAGGTACCTGTTCAGCCACCCATCATCTCCCCTCCTTCCCCTCCCTCCCCCCCGAGGGTCAGGTCAAAGGTCAGGCCGTCGCGTCGTTCTCAAGGGTCGTACTTTCGTCCCTGAGGAAGGAAGGGAGAGATGGGTTCTCGGGGGGGGGGGGGGGGGGGGGGGGGGGCGTTGTGGATGGTGATGGGCGTCTGGACTGACCCCCGATGATGTCCTAGGGCGGCTCCCATCACTCATCGTCCAGGTCTCCTGACGGAGGCCCGGTAGGTCAGCACACCCGACGGACACTCACTCGACGATCGACTACCGGTCGATCACCAACGGGGTCGATCATGAGTGGGTCGATCATGAATGGGTCGATCATGAATGGGTCGATCATGAGTGGGTCGATCATGAGTGGGTCGATCATGAGTGGGTCGATCATGAGTGGGTCGATCATGAATGGGTCGATCATGAGTGGGTCGATCATGAGTGGGTCGATCATGAGTGGGTCCACCATGAGTGGGTCGATCATGAGTGGGTCGATCATGAGTGGGTCGATCATGAGTGGGTCGATCATGAGTGGGTCGATCATGAGTGGGTCGATCGTACGTAGGTTGATCTCTAACGTGTCGATCATTTACTAGATCGATCATCAGAGGGTCGATTATTCACTAATTACGAACCGGCTTGACATATTCGACACAAGTCACTCTATTACTCCCGCAAGGGTGAGGATAAGTGTGATCAACTGGTGATCAATGTTGATCCCTGGATGACGCAGATAGTCATTTTGATCAGTGGTTGTACACCTCGACCTCCCCGAACAAGCCTATATCCCCCTCCCTCTCACCCCAACAACCCCCCCCCCCCCCCCACAACCCTAGGGTCGTTGAAAGTCGACCTTGCGGTCGACCGCCTGCCTACATTAAGGGTCGATCGCCTGGGCCAGGGGTGGGGGGGTGACAGAGGAAAATTGCAATCGATTTCCAGAGTTCGAGATCCAAGTCTAATTTGTCCATCCCAGCTATAGCTGACTAGGTCTGACTTAAGCTTGTCCATCTCAGCTATAGCTGACCTGTAATACCCAAGCTTCATCTCAGCTATGGACCATTCCAAGGCCTCCACTGTACATTCCGCGGTCCACTGTACATCTTCAACGGCCCACTGTACATATTCCACAGCCCACTGTATATTTCCAGGTGGTAATCTCTAATCCCCGAACCATCCTTCCCCACTGGTAATAACACACCTTACCAACGAGTATTTCCGTTGATCAAACCTTCCACTCTAAGCGAGTAATCACATCTACTCATCATTAATCATCTACTTCACGGATTGATCGCATGCCGGGCGCTGTGTTGATCTCATGTCTCCTCACTTAACCTCACACTAGATCGGTGTAAGTGTTGGCCATGACGCTCACTCCTGGGCCAGTACGAGCGGGTGATGAGCCATGGGTGGGGGGCTTCGTGCCTCACACTGGAGCGTGACAAGTGGAACAGTGTGTCCCGCTGGGGACTTGGTAATTCACCCTAATTATGTTGGACACCCTAAGACGGACAAGGGAGGGAGGGAGGGAGGGGTGATAGAAGAGGGAGTAAACGAGGGAGGGAGGGAGCGATGATGGAAGAGGGGGGAGGAAATGAGGGAGGGGAACAATGGAAGGGGTGAGGAGAGGAGTAAGAGAGGGAGGGAGGGAGGAAAGAAGAAAGAAAGAGAGGGAGAGGAAAGATAATGAATGGGGGAAGAGAGGGAAGGAAGGAGGAAGGAAGGGTAGTAATGGAAAAGGGGGAGGAAGGGGCGGGGGGGAGGAAGGAGAGAGAGAGAGAGAGAGAGAGAGAGAGAGAGAGAGAGAGAGAGAGAGAGAGAGAGAGAGAGAGAGAGAGAGAGAGAGAGAGAGAGAGAGAGAGAGAGCGCAACAGGAGGTGGGGAGGAGGGGGAGGGGGATCCCGGGTAAGACGTCTTCCAAAAAAGAATGTCTAAAAAAAAAAGAGAAAGAGAAAGGGAAGTGAGTGAGTGGAAGGGTGCTGAGGCGTGGGAGGGAGGCCTCTCCCTGGGGGATATGTGAGTCACAGGGTGGAGGTAACCACGGAAGTGTGGCAGCAGACGTGACCCAGAGATGGACACGCGTGGGCAGCAGACTAGGGTAGGAAAGTGTGCAGCAGATTATGAGAGGTAATGATGTAGTACTAGACCAGGAAAGAGAAATGTGCAGCAGACTAGGGGAGTGAACTGTGCAGCAGACGAGGAGAGTGAAGTGTGCAGCAGACTAGGGGAGTGAAGTGTGCAGCAGACGAGGAGAGTGAAGTGTGAAGCAGACTAAGGGAGTGAAGTGTGCAGCAGACGAGGAGAGTGAAGTGTGCAGCAGATGAGGAGAGTTAAGTGTGCAGCAGACTAGGGGAGTGAAGTGTGCAGCAGAAGAGGAGAGTGAAGTGTGCAGCAGACGAGGAGAGTGAAGTGTGCAGCAGACGAAGGGAGTGAAGTGTGCAGCAGACGAGGGGAGTGAAGTGTGCAGCAGACGAGGAGAGTGAAGTGTGCAGCAGACGAGGAGAGTGAAGTGTGCAGCAGACGAGGAGAGTGAAGTGTGCAGCAGACGAGGAGAGTGAAGTGTGCAGCAGACGAGGAGAGTGAAGTGTGCAGCAGACGAGGAGAGTGAAGTGTGCAGCAGACGAGGAGAGTGAAGTGTGCAGCAGACGAGGGGAGTGAAGTGTGCAGCAGACGAGGAGAGTGAAGTGTGCAGCAGACGAGGAGAGTGAAGTGTGCAGCAGACTAGGGGAGTGAAGTGTGCAGCAGACGAGGGGAGTGAAGTGTGCAGCAGACGAGGGGAGTGAAGTGTGTAGCAGACGAGAGGGGAACTATTGGCAGAAACTTTGCTGTAATATATATATATATATATATATATATATATATATATATATATATATATATATATATATATATATATATATATATATATATATATATATATATTTTTTTTTTTTCTTTTTTTTTTTTTTTTTTTTTTTTTATACTTTGTCGCTGTCTCCCGCGTTTGCGAGGTAGCGCAAGGAAACAGACGAAAGAAATGGCCCAACCCCCCCCATACACATGTACATACACACGTCCACACACGCAAATATACATACCTACACAGCTTTCCATGGTTTACCCCAGACGCTTCACATGCCTTGATTCAATCCACTGACAGCACGTCAACCCCTGTATACCACATCGCTCCAATTCACTCTATTCCTTGCCCTCCTTTCACCCTCCTGCATGTTCAGGCCCCGATCACACAAAATCTTTTTCACTCCATCTTTCCACCTCCAATTTGGTCTCCCTCTTCTCCTCGTTCCCTCCACCTCCGACACATATATCCTCTTGGTCAATCTTTCCTCACTCATTCTCTCCATGTGCCCAAACCATTTCAAAACACCCTCTTCTGCTCTCTCAACCACGCTCTTTTTATTTCCACACATCTCTCTTACCCTTACGTTACTTACTCGATCAAACCACCTCACACCACACATTGTCCTCAAACATCTCATTTCCAGCACATCCATCCTCCTGCGCACAACTCTATCCATAGCCCACGCCTCGCAACCATACAACATTGTTGGAACCACTATTCCTTCAAACATACCCATTTTTGCTTTCCGAGATAATGTTCTCGACTTCCACACATTTTTCAAGGCTCCCAAAATTTTCGCCCCCTCCCCCACCCTATGATCCACTTCCGCTTCCATGGTTCCATCCGCTGACAGATCCACTCCCAGATATCTAAAACACTTCACTTCCTCCAGTTTTTCTCCATTCAAACTCACCTCCCAATTGACTTGACCCTCAACCCTACTGTACCTAATAACCTTGCTCTTATTCACATTTACTCTTAACTTTCTTCTTCCACACACTTTACCAAACTCAGTCACCAGCTTCTGCAGTTTCTCACATGAATCAGCCACCAGCGCTGTATCATCAGCGAACAACAACTGACTCACTTCCCAAGCTCTCTCATCCCCAACAGACTTCATACTTGCCCCTCTTTCCAGGACTCTTGCATTTACCTCCCTAACAACCCCATCCATAAACAAATTAAACAACCATGGAGACATCACACACCCCTGCCGCAAACCTACATTCACTGAGAACCAATCACTTTCCTCTCTTCCTACACGTACACATGCCTTACATCCTCGATAAAAACTTTTCACTGCTTCTAACAACTTGCCTCCCACACCATATATTCTTAATACCTTCCACAGAGCATCTCTATCAACTCTATCATATGCCTTCTCCAGATCCATAAATGCTACATACAAATCCATTTGCTTTTCTAAGTATTTCTCACATACATTCTTCAAAGCAAACACCTGATCCACACATCCTCTACCACTTCTGAAACCGCACTGCTCTTCCCCAATCTGATGCTCTGTACATGCCTTCACCCTCTCAATCAATACCCTCCCATATAGTTTACCAGGAATACTCAACAAACTTATACCTCTGTAATTTGAGTGTATATATATATATATATATATATATATATATATATATATATATATATATATATTTTTTTTTTTTTTTTTTTTTTTTTCCAAACTATTCGCCATTTCCCGCGTTAGCGAGGTAGCGTTAAGAACAGAGAACTGGGCCACTGAGGGAATATCCTCACCTGGCCCCCTTCTCTGTTCCTTCTTTTGGAAAATTAAAAAAAATTGAGAGGGAGGATTTCCAGCCCCCCGCTCCCTCCCCTTTTAGTCGCCTTCTACGACACGCAGGGAATACGTGGGAAGTATTCTTTCTCCCCTATCCCCAGGGATATATATATATATATATATATGTATATATATATATATATATATATATATATATATATATATATATATATATATATATATATATATATATATATACATATATATATATATTCCTGAGAAAGGCTTAGGAATGTAACGAAGTTGTGGCCAGTTAATTAAAAGATGTTATGAGCCAAACTGGATGAAAGAAGGAAAGAAGAAAAACATGTAATATAACCGTACGATGTGTGGGGGGGGGAGGGCTGGCTGGGGAGAGGGGAGCCTGGGGATGGGGTGGGGGTGATGGGGAAGCGAAGGGGGAAGGGCGGAACAGAGCCGTACGAGGAACTGTTGTTACCACGAACATGGCAGGGTAGAGAACACTGGGGGAGGTGGGTGGGGGAAGGAAGGGGGGGAGGGGAGTCAGGTCTGGTAGGGTAGAGGGTGGTGGGATGGAGGACGGGTGGGAGGTAAAGAGAGGGCGGGTAGATAGATGGAGAGAGGGATGGGTAAGGAATGAGTGGATATCCAGATGGTTGGAAGGAGGATGGAGTTCGATAGATGGGTGGATAGTCAAGATAGACGGATTCACTGATGGATGGAGAAAGAAATCGATAGATGGAAGGAGATAAAGAGGGATGAATAGATAGAAAGATGGATAAATGAATAAAAGAAAAGGATGGCTGGATAGTCTGAAACGAGGAACAGAGATGAAGGGAAGGGGATGGAGAGAGAGGAACAGAGATGGAGGGAGGAGATGGAGAAAGGTACAGAGATGGAGGGAGGGGGTGGAGAGAGGTACAGAGATGGAGGGAGGGGGTGGAGAGAGGTACAGAGATGGAGGGAGGGGGTAGGGAGAGGGCTGGGAGAAGCGTGTATGTGGAGGGAGAAAGACCCGTCAGTCACCTCCACCCAGACTGACTGGTTCTTAGTCACAGTAATGACCGCCTCAGGGTTCCCCCAGGTGCCCGGGATGACCCCCAGGGTGTCCTACACCTCGGGATGATCTCCAGGGTGTCCTACACCCCGAGGATCCCACACGTCCCGATCCTAAGCCATCCCACATCCGGGATCATCCCAGGCACACACCTGGGAGTGATCCACAAGGCGCCCATCCTCGCCTTCCGAAACCCTGAAGGTCCCTAAGGTGCATCCCTGCCTTTGGGATCCACCAGGTATGATCCCTAGGGTCTCTCAAACCCCAGGGATCCCACAGGTAACCGATCCCAAGGCGTCGTGGGATAACCCAGGTCCTCGAGACAGTCCCAGGCACCTGAGCCAGGCGCGGGCTGGGGGCCCACCACTCGTCTGCTCGCAACGTCTCCCCCAGTGATAAATTACCCCTTCCTGCCGCTCTACTTTGCCCACCTCCTCTCCCCTACCATGACGTCGCTTGCAGGGCTCCTCTTCCTCCCCTCTCTCTCCACACACACACACACACACACACACACACACACACTTCACCCCCCCCCCCCCCTCACACACGGCATCCTCCACATGACACTCTTCCTAGAGATAGACTTTTCCCCCCCTCCTTCCCTCCCTCACTCACTCGTCTCTCTCATCTGAACTAGACTTTTCCTCCCCTGCCTCCCTCCCTCACTCACTCACTCACTCAGTCGTCCACCCATCAGTCACCTCTCATGTATCTCTATACATGATATATCCACATTGTGTACAGTCTCACTATCTCAATTATCTCTCTATATATCTCTATATATCTATATCTCTTATGTTCCCAATATATATCTATATCTCTCTACGTTCTTTATCTATCTATATCTCTCTTATATTCTCTTTATATCTATATCTCTCTTATATCCTCTATATGTCTATATCTCTCATATATCCTCTATATGTCTATATCTCTCATATATCCTCTATATATCTATATCTCTCATATATCATCTCTATATCTATATCTCTCTTATATCCTCTTATTCCTAAACTATAAGTCTATATATCTCCCATATAACTTTTCCAAACCCTTTAGAAACAAGATCCTCCCCTCAAGAAAACCTCTTCAGCCAGTACTTTTCGCTGCTCAAATCTAACCTTAGTTGAATTCCTGCCAGCTCTGAAGCTACTGGTTTTAGCGTCTATTAAAACATAACTTCTGTGGAATCAAATCTCATATTCCTCATCCTTTTGAATGCCTTCTCCTCCAACCACCAGCATCTACTAGCTCATCGGATCTTACAAAAAAAAACAAAAGCTAACTTCTGTCCTTCCCTTACACGCCATCCTCCTTCAACCCCCAGACGAAGGAGTACGTATCAGGTGTGGGTCTATAGCTGGCACTATGGATGCAGGAGACGAAACTCAACTGAAGCTGCCTTGCATGATAGAAAATGTCGCATCTATAAAGGTTCGTGACTGATTATCCATACCTGTTCTCTGCTATATTCCTCGTTAATAATAACGACTCAGCTTGATGACTTCAACACAAGCTCAGATGATGACTTCAACATTGCACAAGCTCAGATGATGACTTCAACATTGCACAAGCTCAGATGATGACTTCCACATTGCACAAGCTCAGATGATGACTTCAACACAGCACAAGCTCAGCTTGATGACTTCAACACAAGCTCAGATGATGACTTCAACATTGCACAAGTTCAGATGATGACTTCCACATTGCACAAGCTCAGATGATGACTTCAACATTGCACAAGCTCAGATGATGACTTCCACATTGCACAAGCTCAGATGATGACTTCAACATTGCACAAGCTCAGATGATGACTTCAACACAGCACAAGCTCAGCTTGATGACTTCAACACAAGCTCGGCTTGATGATTTCAACACAGCACAAGCTCAGATGATGACTTCAACACGGCACAAGCTCAGATGATGACTTCAACATTGCACAAGCTCAGATGATGACTTCAACACAGCACAAGCTCAGCTTGATGACTTCAACACAAGCTCGGCTTGATGACTTCAACACAGCACAAGCTCAGATGATGACTTCAACATTGCACAAGCTCAGATGATGACTTCAACACAGCACAAGCTCAGATGATGACTTCAACACAGCACAAGCTCAGCTTGATGACTTCAATACAAGCTCGGCTTGATGACTTCAACACAGCACAAGCTCAGATGATGACTTCAACATTGCACAAGCTCAGATGATGACTTCAACATTGCACAAGCTCAGATGATGACTTCCACATTGCACAAGCTCAGATGATGACTTCAACATTGCACAAGCTCAGATGATGACTTCAACATTGCACAAGCTCAGATGATGACTTCAACACAAGCTCAGATGATGACTTCAACACAGCACAAGCTCAGATGATGACTTCAACATTGCACAAGCTCAGCTTGATGACTTCAACACAAGCTCGGCTTGATGACTTCAACACAGCACAAGCTCAGCTTGATGACTTCAACATTGCACAAGCTCAGATGATGACTTCAACACAGCACAAGCTCAGCTTGATGACTTCAACACAAGCTCGGCTTGATGACTTCAACACAGCACAAGCTCAGCTTGATGACTTCAACATTGCACAAGCTCAGATGATGACTTCAACATTGCACAAGCTCAGATGATGACTTCAACATTGCACAAGCTCAGCTTGATGACTTCAACACAGCACAAGCTCAGATGATGACTTCAACATTGCACAAGCTCAGATGATGACTTCAACATTGCACAAGCTCAGATGATGACTTCCACATTGCACAAGCTCAGATGATGACTTCAACACAGCACAAGCTCAGATGATGACTTCAACATTGCACAAGCTCAGCTTGATGACTTCAACACAAGCTCAGCTTGATGGCCTCAACACAGCACAAGCTCAGCTTGATGACTTCAACATTGCACAAGCTCAGATGATGACTTCAACATTGCACAAGCTCAGCTTGATGACTTCAACACAAGCTCAGCTTGATGACTTCAACACAGCACAAGCTCAGATGATGACTTCAACATTGCACAAGCTCAGATGATGACTTCAACATTGCACAAGCTCAGCTTGATGATTTCAACACAAGCTCAGCTTGATGACTTCAACACAGCACAAGCTCAGATGATGACTTCAACACAGCACAAGCTCAGATGATGACTTCAACATTGCACAAGCTCAGATGATGACTTCAACACAGCACAAGCTCAGATGATGACTTCAACACAGCACAAGCTCAGATGATGACTTCAACACAGCACAAGCTCAGCTTGATGACTTCAACACAGCACAAGCTCAGATGATGACTTCAACACAGCACAAGCTCAGCTTGATGACTTCAACACAGCACAAGCTCAGCTGATGACTTCAGCATAGCACTAACATAGCCCGGGGAGCCTTGCGACCCCACTAACAATAACCTGTTACCCAAGCACAACACAGCATAGCCTAGCGCCTCTCTTTTACGACCCTGTGGGGTGGGCAAACTCCTCCGACGTCTTCTCAAAGTCTAACTTTTAACTTTGAGAAACTATCAACCACCTCGAAAGTTTTAAAAGCCAAAAAAAAAAAGCCAAAAAAAAAAGACTTCGAAAATTTTGGAAAGCCCAACACAACCTAATCCATTCTTTTTTTTATAACCAGTACTGCCGCCAGGCGCCCCCCATCCCTGGATATGGCTGTTCCATTATTCTCCCTCGTAACCAAGCTCACTTCCTTCTTACGAACTCCTTTTTGCCCTGCTCTCAAAAAAGCGAGACTTTCGCGCCACTTAGAGAGAGAGAGAGAGAGAGAGAGAGAGAGAGAGAGAGAGAGAGAGAGAGAGAGAGAGAGAGAGAGAGAGAGAGAGAGAGAGAGAAGCAACAAGGTCTTCTTCGGCAGTGCCTGAGGTCGCAAGGTTCTTGAAGCCACCACGCCCTTCCTCATCCTCAGCAACCCTACCTCACTACGGGGGAAAGGGAATGGGAAAAGGAGAGAGAGAGGAAGTGTGTGTCCTAGAAGGCTACATCCTCTTCCCCTTCTCCTCCTCCTCCTCCTCCCCCTTTTCCCCTCCAACCCGCAATTCTTACCCCCCCTCCACATCCAGCTCTTGAAACCCGCGTAACCACCATCCCCCTCTGAAGACCCAGTCGTACGATTCCAAACCAAGAAAAGTGTTCGCGTCTCTTGCAAGCTGGTTCTCTCTCTCTCTCTCTCTCTCTCTCTCTCTCTCTCTCTCTCTCTCTCTCTCTCTCTCTCTCTCTCTCTCTCTCTCTCTCTCTCTCGTGCCTCCAGACGATGGGTCAACCACGCATTTTCCATCAACATAGCACTCGCTTAGCCAGGTGCGTCAGCACAGCACTGGTTAAGCTGGAGATTTTAACAGAGTATTAGCACAGCTTGGGATCATAACATGTCACTAACACAGCAAGGGTTGGGGAAAGGAGGGCCTTCAGCAGAGCAACGGGACAGCCAAGGACTTCTTCACAACCCTAACAACAACGGGAACTTTAACAAAGCACTGGCATAGCTGACGGACCTCGGTTGAACATCAGCATGGCTGTGCAGCTAACCTAACACTACCACAGTTGAAGCTTTAAACACAGTGCTAACACAGCCGAGACTCTTATCACAACTTCAGCATAACCGAGGAAATTCTAGCAGAGCAATGGACCTCAGCTCATATCACACACAGTGATAGCTTTGAAAGTGCACTCAGCACAGCTATGGGCACCTCAGCCAAGCATTAACACAGCCGGACGTTTAGCTACAGCTGTAATATAGCCGTGTATAACTAAACACAGAGATCAGACCCCCATGAGTGCCCTAACAGAACGCTGAGGCACATAGCACAGCAGGAAACCTCAGAACAGCACTTACATACTCACACAGCACCAACACAGCTCGCACCTCGAATACCCGAGGCACTTAGCCTAGCTTAACAAGAGTAGTGTGTGTCTCACCAAAGCACTAACACAGCCGGGACACTTCCCAGAGCACTAACACAGCCGGGACACTTCCCAGAGCACTAACACAGCCGGGACACTCAAAAGAGCACTAACACAGCCGGGATACTCACCAGACCACTAACACAGCCGGTACACTTACCAAAGCACTAACACAGCCGGTACACTTACCAAAGCACTAACACAGCCGGGACACTCACCAGGGCGCTAACACAGCCGGTACCTCATCAGAACACTAACACAGCAGCTGGCGCCTCACCGAAGGACTACTAACACAGCTCGGACACTCAGCAGAGCACTAACACAGCTCGGACACTCACTCAGCACAGCACTAACAGAGCAGCCAGGCGCCAAGCGACGAAGAGGGGAGGATAACCCAGCTCAATAATTCTCAGAACAAGGTGGGCTAAATTTAAAATTGACCTCTCGCTCCTCCCCTCCCATCCTGTCTTCCTTACCTCCCCTCTCCCACACCCCTCCCTCCTTCCCTTCCTCCTACACACACCCTCCCCTTCCCTTCCCTTACCCTCCATCACCCTTTCCCCTCCCCCTCCCCTCTCTCTCTCTCCCCTTGTTCTTATCTTCCGTTTCTCCCCCCCCTACCCTGATGAACCCTCATCTACTCCCCCTATTATGTTCTCCCTCTTTTATTCACCAGTTGCCAGTGTTCTCCCTCCCCCAGTTTATATATATATATATATATATATATATATATATATATATATATATATATATATATATATATATATATATATATATTTATATATATAATATATATAGATTTGTTCGCGCGCGCGCGCGCGTGTGTGTGTGTGTGTGTGTGTGTGTGTGTGTGTGTGTGTGTGTGTGTGTGTGTGTGTGTAGGTTCGTTGCTATGTTCACCCTTACAGGAAAAGTTATTGAAAGAAAAAAAACGCATCAAAAATTTGTTCGTATGATCATCTCTCCAGCCAAGCCACCACCTTGGTCGATCTGGGTCGAAAGCCTATTCTTTTTTTTTTTCGCCCAAAGTCTCACCTCCTACCAGAACCTACCAACCCTCCACCCACCTCCCACCTCATCAACAACGACCTTGCGGTGGGGGAAGAGAAGGGGAGGGGAAGGAGGCAGAGATCGAGATCGAGATAGATAGATAGATAGATAGAGATAGATAGAAAGATAGATAGAGAGAGAGAGAGAGAGAGAGAGAGAGAGAGAGAGAGAGAGAGAGAGAGAGAGAGAGAGAGAGAGAGAGAGAGAGAGAGAGAGAGAGAGAGAGAGAGAGAGCAAATCCTACAATCCCTGCGTGCCATCCCTCCCTCGCTACGTTTTCCCTCCGTCTTAAAAGATATCTTGAAAAATCGATAAATAATTCAGTGAAGCACTTGACGGAGGAGGAGGAGGAGGAGGAGGAGGAGGAGGAGTGGTGGTCCAGAGCGCATCATCGAAGCGATCTAGTTCGAAGCGGAGGAGGAGGAGGAGGAGGAGGGTCGGCGGGAGACGACGTCCCTCACCCTCCCTCCTCCTCCTCCAGGTCTGGAATGGTGGGGGGGGAGGAGGAGGAGGAGGAGGAGTACTCTTAATAGCCAACTGCCTTTTGCACGTTCGCTCGCTCATCGCTGACTTTTGTACACACTTGATGCTCGCTCTATTGATCCCAGCCTTTCCAAGTGTGCTTCAATTGGGGTTCCTCGAACGGCACAGTCCACTGGTCCAGCTCTCTCTCTCTCTCTCTCTCTCTCTCTCTCTCTCTCTCTCTCTCTCTCTCTCTCTCTCCACCCCACACCCCCCTTTTATGCTCTGGAAGTTCAATATTGCCCGGTTTCTATAATCACACGACCAATTTACTCGATCTTTTGCTCCATAGATTTCAATTGCCCTCCTTCCTCTAGCCATCTGACACTGATTTCGAATTACAGGTTTAAATCGTCATTAGTTTTAAAAGTCAATTACACACATTCAACTGTGTCTATATGTATCTCTGAATGAGTCATATGATACTTTACACTTAACTTCATATTCATAAGTTTCTTAGATGCGTTGATTTTCGTTTTTTCTTCTGTTCTGAAGAGAAGGATGTAATGGTGCCCGTGTTGTGAACGCTGGCGATGATGATGGCCAGGCACGAGGTGCTCCAGGTAGCAACGCACTTCACTGTTATGACCTCGTAGAAGACTCAGCCAGTATGTCAACCTCCTCCCCCTCCACACACTACTCTAGTCGCGATGAAAACTACTATACAGTCCCACTGAAGACACCACTGCTCCAGTAGCAATGAGAACTACCAGTTAACTGTAACCACAACCATTACAACCTGACCCAGAAAACAACTGAGTTATCTTAAAGGTACTTGACCAATGGGGCGGCTATCATGACCGGGGCATCTCTGGCCAAACACACGCGCCACCTCACCCTGCACATCCCTTGTCCCCTATCCTTATCCAATGGTCAATACACACAGCTTCTCACTACGCAACAGGATAGGATATACTTTGATCATCCCTTGTTCCTCTAAGTATATCAGCGTTATATTCTCACGTAGGAAGACCATTTTAAGTCTATAGGTTTCTCTCTGCTCCTCTACTCCGTGTTTACTATCGAGAGACTGACCTCGCGTGTACTGTATCTCATTAGCAGATGTTTATGTCATCATTATAACTGCCGCGTGTTTAGTGTATAGCTAATTGGCTGGTCGGTTTGTTTGGGTTCCAGGCCTCTATCATCAACGGCCAAAGGTCATTCAGGCCGTCAAAGTTTCAAGCTGCATCTGTATATCATTTTTGAGACACATTCCAACTCTCTCTAGAATTCTTCTTTTCTTTAGCTTCACTTTAGCTTTTCTCTCTCTCTCACAACACTCGTCATACACTCTGAATTTCAGTGTGAATGATCCCTTCTATTGCAGTTCACTCAGTGCTACACATTCCCTTGTCGGATCTAATCCCATTCCAGTCTTTCAATCGAATCCAATCTCATCCGATCTGGTCGAATCCAGTGTCGTCTATACTCTGGTCGAACTCAGCTTCGTCCAGCCTGGTCTGGTCGACTGTGCCCTCGACGCGGACAAACAATTACTGGCAATAATTGCAAATACTTGAGCATTTTGCTTTTTCTTACCCGATGCATCCGGGGCAATCATGTAATTACAGATGACCCTAATTGATCGTTCTGAGCTAATTATTTGGCCATGTTAAAAATTCTGGGAGAGGGGTGTGGGGTTGGGGTGTGTAGGGGGGGGGTCAAGTGGTTGGAGAAGGGGGGGGGAAGGGGGTAATTAAGCCCGTGAAAATAGGTCATCTGCGAGAGGTGAGGGTCGTAATGATGTATGTAATTAAGCATTCTGGCCTCAGAGAATGGGAAGGGGTGCTTATAAAAATCACTGATTCATTACTTGAGACGAAAATGAACTTCGTATGTCACGCAATCAGTGAGAACATGAACATAGCATTGTAGTGCTATCGTTCTGATGAACATGACACTTAAGATAGCATTGTTATTACAGTATGAAGAACACGAATTCAAGATAGTGTATTGCAGTGAAGATCGCGAATTCAAGATAGTGTATTGCAGTGAAGATCGCGAATTCAAGATAGTGTATTGCAGTGAAGATCGCGAATTCAAGATAGTGTATTGCAGTGAAGATCGCGAATTCAAGATAGTGCATTACAGTATGAAGAACACGAATTCAAGATTGTGCATTACAGTGAAGATCGCGAACTTAAGAGAGGGAATTACAGTGCAAATAATAGCAGTGGATGTCGAAGTTATCTCCAAGCAGAATGTTCATGTTATGAATGTTATTGCTGGGTAAGAAGAAGAACAAGGGAAGGCCTGTACTTAGTCCTGTAAGACATACCATTTATTCTAAACAATGAAAATTACGTTTATTTAAGTCTTTGCCCTTTTTTTTTATTTATCTATTTCGTTCCCCCCTTCACATCTTGAGCTCATTTAAATAAAAGTGTCCAGAGCTTTGGTTGTTGGGTAATTGATCCTAATGACCGTCTAATAGAGCAATTACTGGGGGCCTACATGATGCAGGAACTGACTCATTTGCCAGATCGAGGCCAATCCAACTTTGGGGACGACCATAACCCCATACTAAAGAGCCCATTCAGAGAGAGAGAGAGAGAGAGAGAGAGAGAGAGAGAGAGAGAGAGAGAGAGAGAGAGAGAGAGAGAGAGAGAGAGAGAGAGAGAGAGAGAGAGAGAGAGAGAGAGAGAGAGAGAGAGAGAGGACACAGAAATATCACAATATAGTAAGAATCCGCCGGACTAGCCAGTCACAAGACTTTTCAAAATAAGCTCATTAGCTGCGAATCCCACGCGGATTTTGGGGGCGTCTACCGTCGGATGACCCTCCTCCTCCTCCTCCTCCTCCTCCTCCTCCTTCCTCCCCAGCTTGGGTCCTCTCCACGCCTGGACGGTGTTCTCGGGGCCTACTGGGGTCCTCTCCACCCCTGAACCGTCTGCTGGGGACCTATTGGGGTCCTCTCCACGCCTGGGTCGTCTGCTGGGGACCTACTGGGGTCCTCTCCACCCCTGAACCGTCTGCTGGGGACCTACTGGGGTCCTCTCCACGCCTGGACCGTCTACTGGGGACTGATTGGGTCCTCTCTGCTCCCGTACCGTGTGCTGAGGGTCCTCTCCAAGCCTTTACCGAGTGCTAGAGACTGGCAGGGTCCTTTCCGCTCCCCCGCATCGTCTGCTGGGGAGCGGCTGGGGTCCTCCCCACTCCCCCGACTGTTCACACGGCTACACTAGACTGCCTCAACTTCTCATTAATCGCCCCAGATGCTAATGACTATCAATGGGGGGTGGGGGGGGGGTGTGGTGGTGGGGGTTGTCTGTCTTCCACTTGACAGATGTGGGCCATGTAATCCGGCTTCCTAAGTCGCAGGAAGGAAGGATTACACCCACAAATCCGTCGGATTTCAGCTGCGATGCTCCTTAATTGGCCGGGCTTCCAGCATCGTAGTTTACTTACTGCCTGGTACTGACGCAGGGGGCGGGACAACTGGTGGTGCTTCCTGCGGGGGGGGGGGGGGGGGGGGGACCTGGGTGACGTAAGTGGGGGATAGATAACGCTGCGTGACGCAAAAGCGGGTGATACGTAACGCTGCGTGACGCAAGTGGTTGACAGTAACGCTGGTGGATGAGCGCAAGTGGATGACGCAAATGGGTGATAAGGGGGATGAACAGCTGCGTTGACTGTGGACAGACTGGCGTAACGAGGGTTCGACCCTATACGCTCGACCGTCGGCGACCCGTGAATGCGTCACCGTGAACGTAGGAGGAACTGAGGTCTGTGAGGCACGTATCTCCTCAGAAATAGGAGGAGAAGAAGAAGAAGAAGAAGAAGAAGAAGAAGAAGAAGAAGAAGAAGAAGAAGAAGAAGAAGAAGAAGAAGAAGAAGAAGAAGAAGAAGAAGAAGAGGAAGAAGAAGATGAAGACATGGATCGTCCAATCTCCCTCCATGACCAGTGTCACTGGGCAGAGGCGATGGCGACCGAGGTTCGACAGACATCTCGGATATCCCCAGCGTCACTTGGTTCCGTCGCTCAGGCCGGCGGCGTCTCGGGGGATCATGGAGTAGAGTGGGATCCGTCGCTCAGGACGGCCTCTTGAGGATCATGGAGTAGAGTAGGATCCTCTTCATCATCTAGCATCAGCAACGATCCTACTTTACCGAGGCATTGCTACTGCTGCTGCCGCACACGAAAGCAGAGTTCGAATCGACTGCAAGTGATCCATCTTGGGCAAAACATGAGACTCGATCCTCTACCACTCGCAGTGGGGTACAGCTCCCGTCTTCCCCACATTGTAATCAAGATCAAGAAACATAAATGACTTTGGAACATCGGCAGATGTGGAACGATGGAAGGAACTCGGATCTCCAACCCCCCCTACAAAGAAGGAGGGGGGCGCGCCCCCCTGCCCCCGCTCCCCGTGGTGCCTCAAGCAGAAATTTTGGCGAGAGAAAAGTTCATAACATCGACACGGTCGCCGCTGAACGGAGCGCAGCACTGAACCAGCAACGGAGGGACACTGGGCTCAAGCCTGATATAGGTAAAACACTTGTCTACAAATAGGGTCGTTGAAAACAGCCACACTCTGCCATCGAGCGTCGTCCATTGCTATAATCAATAGACTCGTTCGAGGAGAAAACACACCCCCATCATTCCCATTCACTGGGTAGACCGTGAACCACATTGGAAATAAGAGGAAACCTCAGTTCGTGTGGAGGAGGATCACCTCATCATGGGCCCTCGTTACCTGTCTGGCTTCGTGTGTCTCCTCGCTGTAATGATGATAACCACCACGCCACTACAACCACAGCGAGAGCTACAACCACAACGAGAGCTACAACCACAGAGAGAGCTACAACCACAGCGAGAGCTACAACCACAGCGAGAGCTACAACCACAGCGAGAGCTACAACCACAGCGAGAGCTACAACCACAACGAGAGCTACAACCACAACGAGAGCTACAACCACAGCGAGAGCTACAACCACAACGAGAGCTACAACCACAACGAGAGCTACAACCACAGCGAGAGCTACAACCACAGCGAGAGCTACAACCACAGCGAGAGCTACAACCACAACGAGAGCTACAACCACAACGAGAGCTACAACCACAGAGAGAGCTACAACCACAGAGAGAGCTACAACCACAACGAGAGCTACAACCACAGCGAGAGCTACAACCACAGCGAGAGCTACAACCACAGCGAGAGCTACAACCACAACGAGAGCTACAACCACAACGAGAGCTACAACCACAGCGAGAGCTACAACCACAACGAGAGCTACAACCACAGCGAGAGCTACAACCACAGCGAGAGCTACAACCACAGCGAGAGCTACAACCACAGCGAGAGCTACAACCACAACGAGAGCTACAACCACAACGAGAGCTACAACCACAGAGAGAGCTACAACCACAGAGAGAGCTACAACCACAGCGAGAGCTACAACCACAGCGAGAGCTACAACCACAGCGAGAGCTACAACCACAGCTAGAGCTACATAGAGCGTCCCCCGTTGCGCAAGGTGGGGAGGG
Source organism: Panulirus ornatus (assembly GCF_036320965.1). Taxonomy (NCBI): domain Eukaryota; kingdom Metazoa; phylum Arthropoda; class Malacostraca; order Decapoda; family Palinuridae; genus Panulirus; species Panulirus ornatus. Next base: position 6,293,581 of record NC_092233.1, on the reverse strand, counting down.
TAGCGTCGCTGCTCTGCGCATGAGCACTGCAGTAGAAACCTGGTCATCAGTTGATCCAGTATTGCATGCAAAAGACGTTTCTCCCCGCGAAAAGCAGTTTGATCATTACTAGTTTTCTAAACTACTTGTATGGTAATCCCTATTTTCCATAATACTTGTATGGTAATCCCTATTTTCCATAATACTTGTATGGTAATCCCTATTTTCCATAATACTTGTATGGTAATCCCTATTTTCCATAATACTTGTATGGTAATCCCTATTTTCCATAATACTTGTATGGTAATCCCTATTTTCCATAATACTTGTATGGTAATCCCTATTTTCCATAATACTTGTATGGTAATCCCTATTTTCCATAATACTTGTATGGTAATCCCTATTTTCCATAATACTTGTATGGTAATCCCTATTTTCCATAATACTTGTATGGTAATCCCTATTTTCTAGAATACTTGTATGGTAATCCCTATTTTCCATAATACTTGTATGGTAATCCCTATTTTCCATAATACTTGTATGGTAATCCCTATTTTCCATAATACTTGTATGGTAATCCCTATTTTCCATAATACTTGTATGGTAATCCCTATTTTCCATAATACTTGTATGGTAATCCCTATTTTCCATAATACTTGTATGGTAATCCCTATTTTCCATAATACTTGTATGGTAATCCCTATTTTCCATAATACTTGTATGGTAATCCCTATTTTCCATAATACTTGTATGGTAATCCCTATTTTCTAGAATACTTGTATGGTAATCCCTATTTTCCATAATACTTGTATGGTAATCCCTATTTTCCATAATACTTGTATGGTAATCCCTATTTTCTAGAATACTTGTATGGTAATCCCTATTTTCCATAATACTTGTATGGTAATCCCTATTTTCCATAATACTTGTATGGTAATCCCTATTTTCCATAATACTTGTATGGTAATCCCTGTTTTCCATAATACTTGTATGGTAATCCCTATTTTTTAGAATACTTGTATGATAATCCCTATTTTCTAGAATACTTGTATGGTAATCCCTATTTTCTAGAATACTTGTATGATAATCCCTATTTTCTAGAATACTTGTATGGTAACCCCTATTTTCTAGAATACTTGTATGGTAATCCCTATTTTCCATGATACTTGTATGGTAATCCCTATTTTTTAGAATACTTGTATGGTAATCCCTATTTTCTAGAATACTTGTATGGTAATCCCTATTTTCTAGAATACTTGTATGGTAATCCCTATTTTCTAGAATACTTGTACAATAATGTTATTAGTTACCTCTCACGGGAGCCTCCCAATTACAATCTGCTAATCCCTATTCCTCTAGAATACTCACACAATCTTCAGATCAGTTAACTACCAATTACCTAATCGGGAAGGATCTCAGGGCAGACTGTGACTGGAGGCTTTTGAATTGGATCCGCATCCAAGATCATTCGTTGTACGAAGAGGAGAAAGAAAGAAAATGATGCTATCGCGCTTAGAAAACGAGAATTACCTCTTCAACGCGTATTTCCTTTTGCTTTTTTTTTTTCGTCAGTTCAAAGCTTGAAAGAACAACTGATACTGAAAGATAAAAGATAATATCATCGAAAGTTTACCTTCCGTGTGATGCAATATACCGTCAGGAGAATCGAGTCGTATAAACACAGGAGTATAGTAGAGATGAGAGAAAATGTTCAGGAAGCGATCGCCGTTTCCCGCGCTCAAGAAGACGCTCCATGTTACTCCCACTTAACAGACAACAATGATGAACACGAGCATGAAAAACACTTAAAAAACAAGAGGTAATGTCTCTTTTTTTTAATCTAAAATCCTACGAATACCTTCCAGCCACGTCTCTATGGTTAACGAACATGAGATAATAACTCAATTTTTTAAAGTTGGTTGGTGGTAGGTCATGGCGCGTTAGCTTACCTTATACAATAGTTCCTGGTCTTTTAAACACACAGTGTTCGAGGCCTAACCTAACCTCAAAATGATCACGGAAGGTTCATACGAACGCTGACCATATGGTAATATTAATGACTTTAACGTAATACTGCGCTGTTTTGTTCTCTTCGCTACCTTACAACGTAAAGAGCACTGTGTGTGTGTGTGTGTGTGTGTGTGTGTGTGTGTGTGTGTGTGTGTATGTGTGTGCCACCAGCGCCACAGCAAGACTACGTTCCAGTAATGTCTCTTACCTTTATCCACCCTAACCTCGCGAAAGATTACAATTATAGATCTAATAATATCTTCTCGATAGATAAGAGGGAAAGCATGTCTAAAAATACGCGCGTTGGACTCTAGCCTTGGTGTCGGGAAATACGCGTGGAAACACTAGCGTTGGCGTCGGAAAATACGCGTTGAAACACTAGCGTTGGCGTCGGGAAATACGCGTGGAAACACTAGCGTTGGCGTCGGAAAATACGCGTTGAAACGAAAGCGTTGGTGTCGGAAAATACACGCTGAAAACACTAGCGTTGGCGGCGGAAAAAATGCGTTGAAACACTAGCGTTGGCGTCGGAAAATATGCGTTGAAACACTAGCGTTGGCGTCGGAAAATATGCGTTGAAACACTAGCGTTGGTGTCGGGAAATACGCGTGGAAACACTAGCGTTAGCGTCGGGAAAATACACTGTGTATATCGGCAGTGGTGTTGGAATGGATTCTGATCCTATGATGTACCCAGATCAGACTGATAACCCCAGTGGTGTAGTGTGGGGGGGGGGGGGGAACCCTGGCGTTGACGTCACTGTGACGTCACAAGGGGAAAAGGGGGGGGCGGGCTTCAAGGAATCTAATTCTACCAGTCGAGGCTACCAGTCCAAACATCAGTGATGTCATTCTACCAGTCGTGTCTACCAGTCCAAACATCAGTGATGTCATTCTACCAGTCGAGTCTACCAGTCCAAACACCAGTGTTGTCATTCTACCAGTCGTGTCTACCAGTCCAAACATCAGTGTTGTCATTCTACCAGTCAATATAGTGTTGTAAATCTACCAGTCTACATTACCAGTCATTACATCAGTGTTGTGACTCTACCAGTCGAAGCTACCAGTCCTGTATAATTCTACCAGTCGACTCTGCCAGTCAATACAATTCTCCTACTCGACATAGTGTCGAATTTTCATGTGTATAAATATCTTTTCCCAGTCCATTTCTGTCCCCTCTGGTCTCTTCTTAATCTGTCAGTCTGTGTCTGTCTTTTCTGTGCCATTTAACCTGTTTCTCTTCTGAAATTTGCGTGCACCCATCTTTCTATGGCTTCGTCGTTCAATTTCTTTGTCTCATTCTGTGCGCGCGCGCGCGCGCGCGTGTGTGTGTGTGTGTGTGTGTGTGTGTGTGTGTGTGTGTGTGTGTGTGTGTGTGTAATTACCTAACTGTAATTGCCTATCTGTGCTGTACGAGGAAGGAGCTTTACACTTCCACAATGCAAGTTAGATTTCTAAATGCTGTCTGCAGTAACAATATCTTCTCTCTCTCTCTCTCTCTCTCTCTCTCTCTCTCTCTCTCTCTCTCTATCTATCTATCTATCTATATATATATATATATATATATATATATATATATATATATATATATATATATATATATATATATATATACATATATATTCCCTGGGGATAGGGGAGAAAGAATACTTCCCACGTATTCTCTGCGTGTCGTAGAAGGCGACTAAAAGGGGAGGGAGCGGGGGCTGGAAATCCTCCCCTCTCGTTTTTTTTTTTTTAATTTTCCAAAAGAAGGAACAGAGAATTGGGCCAGGTGAGGGTATTCCCTCAAAGGCCCAGTCCTCTGTTCTTAACGCTACCTCGCTAATGCGGGAAATGGCGAATAGTTTGAAAGAAAAGAAAGAATATATATATATATATATATATATATATATATATATATATATATATATATATACATTATATGGTGGGCCCATTAGCACTAGCGAGACGTTCAAACTTTCAGTACTTAGTCTGAAGTTTCGACCTCTGAAGTTGTGGTTAAACCCGGTATTTCCCGCGGGTTAACGATGAGGAAGACTGACCTTGTTATAACGAGGAAGATCATGTGGAATCTTTCCCATCTTTCCCAACTCTGGAACTGATCAATATCTCTCGAGATGACGGATTTGTTGAGTTTTTAAATTTTTTCCCTCTTCTCTCATATCAAAATGTCTGCGCTGCTTCACTAATCTCTCTCAGAAACCTTCAGTTTGAGATAGGCAAATTTAGCAAGAGATCTTACGAAACGAAGGATGGTTGTTCGTTGAATTAGATTATTAAGTAAGCGGGGTTTGTTCTAAGGTCTGTTGAACTCTTGATTCACGAATCCGTGAATCATTTGGTACTATACGGACCTGCAGTACACAACATAATGTTTGCTGGTTCACTGGTTCATTGAAGCTTCGACCATCTGACCGAACCGCACCATTTTCTTTGTGTGTAATCGTTCGCTGCCCTCGATATACTCAGTGTAATTACATTTTTATAATTACATATTTGTAATTACCTATATGTACTGTACGAGGAGGGACTTTTACACTCGTAGGGCCCCCGCGCCCCCCCCCCAGTCTCTTGAACATTCTCAATTATCACAGAGCTTCTTATCAAGTTAACTTGTTGTTTACTTTCTGTTTACTGCCCGTACATACCACATTATCGTTTCAATCCGTTCCAAGAATTCACCTCTCTTATGCATAGAAAATACTTCTTTAAATCTCTATAAACAAATTTCTTGTTTGATTTCATGTGAAGTCCTCTTGGTTGTTCTATCCCTACACTTTCGTAGAACTACGTCATCAAGCTGGTTTGCAAACACTTAAAAAAAAGTTATGGTCAGTGTGTGTGTGTGTGTGTGTGTGTGTGTGTGTGTGTGTGTGTGTGTGTGTGTGTGTTGGTCGATGGTTTGGGAAGGAAACAGGCCAAGCTGAACATGGTTTACTGTGTATATCACACAGGTGCAAGGGACCAGGTCATCCATGTGGGGTCTATCTGAGGTGGTGGTGGTGGTGGTGGAGAAGATGTTGCTGGTGTTGGAGATGATGTCGCTGGTGGTGGAAATGTTTTTGTTGGTGATGTTGCTGGTAGTGGTGGTGGTGGTGGAGATGTTGGCAGTGGTGGTGGAGATGTTGTCGCTTGTGGTGATGTTGCTGTTGATGGAGATGTTGCTGGTGTTGGTGGAGATGTTGTTGCTGTTGATGGAGATGTTGTTGCTATTGATGGAGATGTTGTTGCTATTGATGGAGATGTTGTTGCTGTTGATGGAGATGTTGTTGGTGTTGGTGGAGATGTTGTTGCTGTTGATGGAGATGTTGTTGGTGTTGGTGGAGATGTTGTTGCTGTTGATGGAGATGTTGTTGGTGTTGGTGGAGATGTTGTTGTTGGTGTTGGTGGTGATCGTGGTGTTGAGGGCTATGGTAATCATCGTCCCAGTGGTTACCTCCCCACTCCCCCACTTTCCCACTGTCCGCAATGGGCAAATTGCGGATCCCTGGTGGACGCAGGCGACGTTGTGTGGAGTGTGTGGTGGAGGGGGAGTGGACTGCTTTATTGTATGGGGAGAGAAAGTAGCGCGTCAGACCGGTTGGGTTGTAAGGGGCGTTGGGGTAGACGATATTGCTCTGGTTATATGGAATGGGGGAGGGGAGTTTGGGTTGCGCTGTGGACTATATATATATATATATATATATATATATATATATATATATATATATATATATATGAGAGAGAGAGAGAGAGAGAGAGAGAGAGAGAGAGAGGAGAGAGAGGAGAGAGAGAGAGAGAGAGGAGAGAGAGAGAGAGAGAGAGAGAGAGAGAGAGAGATGAGAGAGAGAGAGAGAGAGAGAGAGAGAGAGAGAGAGAGAGAGAGAGAGAGAGAGAGAGAGAGAGAGAGAGAGAGAGAGAGAGAGAGAGAGAGAGGAAAAGGCCCTCCAGTGAGCTCCCTTACCTTGATGATGTCTCTCATCCCCACACCACACCACCACACAGAGACACACGCCAGTGTACTTCAAATCGAACCAAAAATTAGGCTTAAAAAACAAGAGAAATTTAATCTGTACGAGATGAAGAATCATGACTAACTGATGAATCATCTAGAACCAAGAGATACTTAGAAATGAGTCAGATGAATGTGAGTAAAAGATGAATATGTGAATGACATGGTCTTGTTGCCTGTCACTCCTTGTGTCTGGCTTCACCAGACCAACCCATACTGATGCACCTGCTAGTACAGGTCAAGATACTAGGGTCACCAGGGATCTTTTATACCTAGTATACATCTAATGCTTCTCTCTGTCTCCTAGTCGATACATGGTAAGACATGGAGGATGTCGTAGGGAAATTACGATATCCAAGGAGCAAAAAAAAAAACTGTATAATTAATGAGCCATTTGAAGGAGGTTGTAAATGAAGAGCCACACAGCAAGAGCTGCAGGCACAGAGCAACGTAAAAAACCCTCATGTCATAATGATGAAGTTGTACAATGATGCGAGATACAATCATAGATTCATGGTGACCGTCGACTCAGTCCTATGACGTGACCTAACGAGACACTATCACCAGTCAGGACCGGGCACTATCACCAGTCAGGACCTGGCACTATCACCAGTCAGGACCTGTCACTATCACCAGTCAGGACCTGTCACTATCACCAGTCAGGACCGGGCACTATCACCAGTCAGGACCGGTCACTATCACCAGTCAGGACCTGACACTATCACCAGTCAGAACCTGGCACTATCACCGGTCAGGACCTGGCACTATCACCAGTCAGGACCTGACACTATCACCAGTCAGGACCTGTCACTATCACCAGTCAGGACCTGTCACTATCACCAGTCAGGACCTGGCACTATCACCGGTCAGGACCTGGCACTATCACCAGTCAGGACCTGTCACTATCACCAGTCAGGACCGGGCACTATCACCAGTCAGGACCTGTCACTATCACCAGTCAGGACCGGTCACTATCACCAGTCAGGACCGGTCACTATCACCAGTCAGGACCGGTCACTATCACCAGTCAGGACCGGTCACTATCACCAGTCAGGACCTGACACTATCACCAGTCAGGACCTGACACTATCACCAGTCAGGCACCTGTTACTATCACCATTCAGGACCTGGCACTATCACCAGTCAGGACCTCCAAGGCTCAGTCATAAGTTCTTGACACTAACCTCGCTCACGGAGGAAATGGCAAACAAAAATTGAAAGAAAAAAAGAGATATCTATCTCTCTATCTATCTATCCAGCCATCTACGTATGTATGTATGTATGTATCCATCTATCTATCTATCTATCTATCTATCTATCCAGCCATCTACGCATGTATGTATGTATCCATCTATCTATCTATCTATCTATCTATCTATGGAATCCAGGCACTGCTCAAGCACAAGCAATCTGCACTTGGTGCTTCTCTCCTCCGCCTTGGTCCCTGGCCGGCCCTGTCTCACCACACAAGAGCACCAATCTGGGAAGAGGCACGTCCACGACAGCCACTGACAGGTAAGAATAAGGAAAGTCACACCACACACTGCTGGAAAACAGCCATTACGATCGGCAGACTGGCTGGCTTACGAGCAAAGAATGGTGTTAAATGGGGGGGAGGCATGTGTGGCCTACCATGACAAATGGGGTGCCACAGGAATCGTTTCTAGGCCCTACATTTTTTTGATTATCCAATTACCAATGCCCTGGAGCACTTGACTCACCGGAAAAAGATCTCAAACTTGCCAATGGCAGGATATTGGGAAACGAAACCCAATTAAAGAAGACTTCTTAATGGCCTTTTTTAAAAGTTCAGAGTAATGTAGAGTGTCTGGTGCAATAGCCAGAGACAATAACAAAGGAACTTCGGTGTAAACTACAGTTAGCTGATTCATTTTGGTGATACGAATATTGAACATGAATAGAACTAAAAAAATGCAATTTGCAAACCATTATACAGAAATACAAGAAGAAAAAGAAGACTTTGAGAGATAACTAATAACCAAATATGATACACTAAACAATGCCTAACTTCGCATGATAAAGAAAAAAACCCACTTAGGTTTTGTAGCTAGAAATACAAGGTACAAAACCAGAGAGGCATAATGTACTCACTCTTTATAACGCACTAATCAGGCTACATTCAGCATCCTAAGTAACTCTCCAACCCAGCCCCATGGATCACCCTCCACCTTCATCACACCTGCTGGCAACTGCTTTCCCAACTGACTGCTTTTGGTGTGTCTGGTGGATAAACTTCCACCAAATATCTGCTAAGAAAAGTCCATTCTCACATTTTTTCTTCTTCTTGATGCACGAAATACCTTTTAGCCTCCCTTCCGTCCTCATTTGTACCCCGGACTGGTCTCATGTTTTGTACTCAGTCCTGTAACCATATTTTGTACCCTGTTCCTGAATCCTTATCTTGTACCCCGTCCTGAACCTATAATTTGTACCCCATCCTGTACCCATATTTTGTAACTCGTCCAATACCTTTATTTTGTACCCCATCCTGTGCCTAAATTTTGTACCCCATCCTGTACCCATATTTTGTACCCCATCATGTACCCATATTTTGCACCTCGTCCAACACCCCTTATCTTGTACCCCATCCAATATCCCTCACTATGTACCCAATCCTGTACCCCTCATTTGTATCCTCTCCTGTATCCTTGTCCTCCCTCCATGGCTGCTGGGCCAGCCAGCAAAGCCACTCGGCCTTAAAATGTTAATTAAAACGCGAGGCAAAAGCGCCATAAGTCTGGACGGGGAGAAAAAAACGACAAAATTTCGCAGAATAATTGTATCTGACGGTTAGCGGCAACCCAACACTCGCGCCAGCTGGCCAGAGTAAACAACGCGCGCACGCGTGTATGTGTGTGTGTGTGTGTGTGTGTGTGTGTGTGTGTGTGTCTGTGTGTGTGTGTGTGTGTGTGTGTGTGTGTGTGTAATTACCTATCTATCCGGTACAAGGAGGGAGTTCTGCATTCATCTGTCGAAGTCTCCTCCCCACCAAACACCGTTTTAAACCACAGTACGCCGTCTGAAAACACGGATTAAATGCTTCTGTAACAGGTGCCTTGCTCAGTGGCACCTGTCTGTCATCGTCATTATAGAATAACTGGTTCGGAAACTTGAAGGCTGATGAGATCAGGTCTCCTTTCACAACGTCTCTCCTCCGTGGCTAACAGATCTATGGCCTCTCACCTCCACTTTATAACTCACGACTCGTGAATCAGGGACCATCTTTCTTGCCCCTTCCTCTAGACCTTCTCTATCACCTCTTTATGTTTCTTGAAGTGAACTGACAAGAGTCGAGATGCTTATCTATAGTGTACGTTGTAAACAATTTACCAAACATGAAATCTATGTATTTGGATAGGACTGTATCATTAACCAGTGGACAATTGTATTTGCTAATCATTTTCCTGACGTGTTGCAATATGTTGCAATGTTGCTAGGCTGAGTACATTGCCGACCCTCTCCAAGTCCTTTTCACATATATTCATAAAGTTTGTTTCCTGCCGGATGACTGTCATATGGAATCCAATCTATATCTCATGTATAGTCGAGCTGAACTTCATCATGCATCAGATCAGTCCTGGAGTTTGTCTATGTCCCTTTGTAAGGTGATGCAATCCCCGTCATTCCTGCGTCTCTCCTGACCTCGGTATCATCCGCAAAACGTACTTCGAGATGAACCCCATCGCTGTGGCAAGTCATTTACCACATAAGCTAGGAACACTAATAGTCCTAAGGCTTAGCTCTACCCTAGTGGTAATCCCACTCCACTTAGAAAGAAGCCCCTCTGACATGTGTTCTCTTGTTCCCTTCCACTAAGATGAATCTCGATCCACCAAGAGCGTCTCCCATGTATGCTTGCCTTGAAAATGCAGATTTTTTTTCCACCAGCATTCTGAACGTGATAGAGTCAAATGCTTTCAGGCAGTCCAAGAACGTGAAGTCTACCTTAACTATGACTTTGTCTAAAAACGAGTCACGCCATCATAGAAATGTAAAAAGATATATCTTGTCCCTGACTCTCATTCTTGACCCCCATGTTGCCTCTTACCAAAGTAATTTCCCTTTTGAAGGTCATTATATAATTGCTTTCGGATGTCCTTTGTGATTTACCTTTGAAAGATAATCATACACCTGTTTTTGGATTATCTTTTCCAGCCATTTACAGACCACATTCGTCTAAGATACTCATCTCTCCTTCAGAGCTACTACCCTATCTCCTTTCTTAAAGAATAGGTTACGACAGCTGCGCTGTTCATCATCCACCGGCCTGGCAACTAGACCCTCATCCAGTAACCTACAAACCAACACTTCATACATCTTAGGTTCTTCTGCCCCCATTGTGGCAACACCAGTGGAGCCACTGCATCAACACCATATGTTCTATGTGGATCAAAAAATCCCTTAAAATCCGATGTTTGTATTTTTCTAATCGTTTCAACGCCTTCTAAGTCCTTCGTTTCCAATCGTATCCCGCTGGTGCTGGGGTCACAGCGTCATCCACTGTGAATAGACTTCAGAACTAATGCTTCAGTACCTCGTGTATATATATATATATATATATATATATATATATATATATATATATATATATATATATATATATATATTTTCTTTTTTTTCCAAAAGAAGGAACAGAGAAGGGGGCCAGGTGAGGTTTTCCCTCAAAGGCCCAGTTCTCTGTTCTTAACGCTACCTCGCTAATGCGGGGAATGGCGAATAGTTTGAAAGAAAAAAAGAAATATATATATATATATATATATATATATATATATATATATATATATATATATATATATATATATATATATTATTTTTCCCATCGTTCTCAACTCTATGAGCAGTACTGCCTCCCATGGTTTCTCTATACTACATCCCCATCTCTCTCTCTCTCTCTCTCTCTCTCTCTCTCTCTCTCTCTCTCTCTCTCTCTCTCTCTCTCTCTCTCTCCACTGCCGGAGGCACGCGCAGACACACTAATCTCCCACCTCGTTACGAATATTCTCCGAACCCCATCTCCCCCCCTCCTGAAAGTAAACCACGCCATTATTCCCACAAGGGAATTACATTTGTGCCTCCAGTGACGGCCAGTGTACGCGTGGGTTACATTAATTCCCACTGTATGTCCTGGCACTTAAGGTAATTCATCAAACAAGGTTTTGCCAAGTGTGGGAAGAGCGTGTCTCGCTACCTTCTTACAACCATCTTGTGTGTGTGTGTGTGTGTGTGTGTGTGTGTGTGTGTGTGTGTGTGTGTGTGTGTGTGTGTGTGTGTGTGTGTGTGTGTGTGAGAATTACCTTAATATGAAAATGTCTTGCGGGGGCGGGTGAGCCCAAAGAATGGGCTGGCGCGCGCGCGCGAGCTGCCACCTCCCTCGCGCCCAGGATGACGTCATCCGACATTAAAACAAAAGAATGAACTCAAGCAACTAAATGACGTCACCAGGGAGGGGGGGGTGGTGGGGGAATCATCACGGATGACGTCACCGGCCGAGCAGTGCAGGTGACGTCATCGGCAGAACATCAACCCGTGACTTACGGGCTAAGAGACGTGGGGGAGAGAGAGAGAGAGAGAGAGAGAGAGAGAGAGAGAGAGAGAGAGAGAGGCAAAAATAGGACCATCTTTGACCTGGGGTGAGACCTTCCCCCCCTCCCCCATCCCCTCCCTCCGGGGGGAGAGACAGCACCCCCCACACCCCCCACACACCCCACCAATGTGAGAGAAGATTAATTGGCGGAAACAATTTTCATCATGGGTGCAGGGGGGGGGGGGTGGTGTGGGGGTGGGGGGGTATGTATATTGCCGGCATACCTGCCACTCCTGACGGATCCTCACCCCCCCACCCCCCCCCACCACCCACAAGATCTCAGGGGAATGTTTAATTTGGCTAAAAGTTTGTAGTCGTGTGTGTGTGTGTGTGTGTGTGTGTAGCAGGAGACGAGCTGTCGTCTGCCCGAGCTTAACGAAAGACACATGTGTCCATCTCCCTGCTCTCTCTCTCTCTCTCTCTCTCTCTCTCTCTATATATATATATATATATATATATATATATATATATATGGCAAGAGGTCACAGTGGTGCGCGGGATCTCGTATATGCAAAAAAAAAAAAAAAAAAAAAAAAAACCAGGAAAGTGAAACACGATAAGTTCCCAAGTGCACTTTCGTGTAATGATCACATTATCGGGGAGATGCACAAGAATGAGATAAAAGACGTAGAACAGAGAGAGAGAGAGAGAGAGAGAGAGAGAGAGAGAGAGAGAGAGAGAGAGAGAGAGAGAGAGAGAGAGAGAGAGAGAGAGAGAGATGTATCTTGCCTATGTCTTTGAAATTCCCTTCGTTAAAGGTGGATTTCTTGACTCAGCGTATGTGTCACGAAGGATCACAGGACACACCGCCAGCAGGAGCAGCAGGAGCAGCAGCAGGAGCAGCAGCAGGAGCAGCAGCAGGAGCAGCAGCAGGAGCAGCAGTAGCAGCAGCAGGAGCAGCAGCAGTGACAGCAGCAGTGGCAGCAGCAGCAGCAGCAACTACAGCAGTAGATGAACCCGACTCTGACACTCAGACACGTCCTTACAACAGCAGTTACTCCGTCCGTCTCCACGACACTCGTTGATAAAAACCTTGTCGTTCTCGGGGCGTCGCAGTGAGGAGGACCTACTACGGTAAAGCTTCGCTTTGAGGAGGACCTACTGCGGTAAGGCATCGCTGCTGAGGAGGACCTACTGCGGTAAGGCGTCGCTCTGAGGAGGACCTACTGCAGTAAGGCGTCGCTCTGAGGAGGACCTACTGCAGTAAGGCGTCGCTCTGAGGAGGATCTACTACGGTAAGGCGCCGCTCTGAGGAGGACCCACTACGGTAAGGCTTCGCTCTGAGGAGGACCCACTACAGTAAGGACTTACGCTCCTGCAAGACGATCCCGAGCTACGGGTATCCCTTCTCAGGCCCTCACGCTGGGGGCGCCCTAGACACCTGCATGAGGTTCCTCTGTGGGTGTGTCCTCCTCCAGGACATCTACCCTTCCTTCCGCCCCTGCAGTTCCTACTCCTGCTGGTGCAGGAGGAAGCAGAGACGAGAAGGCGTAGCTATAGTATGGGTATGTATATGAGAGTAGGGACCCATACATATGATACATATACACATGCATACCTACGGATATACATATGTCTATTGACAGTGATACCAGCAAGGATGAGAGGCCTTTCCTGAGGAAGTGCTGGTAATACTACAGAGCGCCACCTGCCGGCAACGCTTCCTCTCCAAGCAAGGTAAATGGAATCTCTTCCCCCTCCCCCCAGCCCAAAGTTTTACTCTGAACCACCTTAAAAGTTTCTTAATTGAATTTAAAACAGTTACCGAAGCGGAATTTTAAAACCATCCATTTTAAGTTTCAAACAGTTTCTGGTGTGAGGCATATAAGACTTCGTAAGGCCCATGGACGATTATGAAAAAAAAAAAAAAGAAAATGTTAATTTTCCCTCGAGTGAAAGCGTTGGACGTGGCGTGTTGCCTGGGAGGCGCGCCATCAACAGGTCACCTGTTGTGTTGGTCTGACGTAATACGGAGAGGTTACCCGATGCTGAGGTCCCAAAGGTGGTAAGGTTAACGAATTTCTGAGAACGAACTTCGGTGCTGAAAATGTGGCGAAGAGTCGAAAAAAAATAGTATACAGTATTATGAAAATAATCCAAATAATTATATAATCCAGTGTCACTAGATTACATTTGGATTACATTTCTTTTTCCTCTTCGGATACAGTTATGAAGATTCATATATATACTTTTGCAGAGGAGGAAATACGGAGTTTATTACATCTGCAGTGCGTCAGTGGGTGACTACTTCCCCCACTGCAACATATCAAGTTCCTGATTATATTTCAATCATATTGTGTTGATACAGATGTACTTCAGTTTATGGAGATGGTGTCATTTTACCCATTCCTGAAGTCCTTTTGGTCGAAAAATCAAGAGGTGATGGTGGACATGAGTATGTTGTAAAAATATGCTTCCGTATCTCAGAATTCTTGGCTCTCTCAGCCCAATGGCGCAGCTCACAACAAAAATATCTAAGCTTTGGGGGGTTACCTATTAGAGAAACTTCAACACAGATAAGTTTGGCGAAGTTCTATATGAGTCCCCCCCCACTCCCACCTCGGGGATAAAAGTAAAAGTTATTATTAAGTTATAATTCATTGAGGTAATTAGGCACATTTGGCTCGAGTGCTGGATAGCACAGGTCACAGGGCCAGTCTGTCACAGAGAGAGAGAGAGAGAGAGAGAGAGAGAGAGAGAGAGAGAGAGAGAGAGAGAGAGAGAGAGAGAGAGAGAGAGAGAGAGAGAGCAAAATGTGGAAGGCAGGTGAAATGCAAAGTCCCCCTCCTCTCTCTCTCTCTCTCTCTCTCTCTCTCTCTCTCTCTCTCTCTCTCTCTCTCTCTCTCTCTCTCTCTCTCTCTCTCTCTCTCAGTGAGCTTGGACCCTCCCTCCCTATCCCAAATTTCTCTACCTCATTGAGCAGTCCGGCTGCATCCCGCGTCCTTAATTATGATAATATCATTAACATTTTTAACCACACGTTTAAATGAATCATAATCATATAGGTATTTCGTGATGATCAAATACACGCAAATATAGTGATCAACTGACTGTTATATTTCTGTCTTGTGTCTCCCCTGATGATGTGATCATTACACGAAAGTGCACTTGGGAACTTACCGTGTTTCATTTTCCCCGTGGACTCATAGGAATATACTTGATCACGAGCCAGGTACTCATTTCATCGACCAATCCGTAAGGTTGGATGAACAGCCGGGTAGACTGTGGACTGACTGCCGTAACCGGGATTCGAACCTTCTGCGCTCGACCCTGGGCGGCCGTTAACGCACCACGACAAGGAATACTTTTTTTTTCTAAACGATCAAAAATCTATCGGTCTATCATACATCACCTATCTATCAGTCAATCTATCAATCTACCCAGAGTTTAAACTCCGTTTCCCACAATCACAAGGAGGAGGGGCGTCCTTAAAGCATCCTTGGCGCGCTGGCCATCGGGCCACAGGGCCAAATGGCCATCCACCATCTACAGTGGCCACTGGCATCCTGGCCCCGTAGACCTGCGCGCGCGCGCGCCTTGATCCGGCCAAGCCCTAGGGGGGGAAAGGAGAGAGGGGGGGGGCGGGGGGACCTATCATCATCCACCCCCCCTCACTCCCCTGGGGCCAACACGACACCCCCCCCCCCCCCGAGACCGGCCGATGACGTAAACAGGTGACCAGCAGCGCGAGAGAGAGAGAGAGAGAGAGAGAGAGAGAGAGAGAGAGAGAGAGAGAGAGAGAGAGAGAGGAGAGAGAGAGAGAGAGAGTACATCGGTGCGGTGGCGGACGACGGGATCGCCACCAGATGGTGCTGGGCTACTGCTGACGTCATGCACGCTTCAATCCACCCCCACCCACCCCCAACTCCCAATTCCCACGCCCCCCACGCGGGCGTGGGCGGCAGCCGTCATGATCAACATGGACCAACTTGGTAATTAAATCAAAGTGGATTGCAAGACTAACTGGCAATCAGCATAGCAGCTTATTGCCTCTTTGTTTATGCTTGAGGCCACACACACACACACACACACACACACACACACACACACACACACACACATATATATATATATATATATATATATATATATATATAAGAAATCTCTTTCCATCATAAAGTCGTTATATGTTATAAACTATAACAAAAACCAATGGACATCATATATGGAACCCGGATCAAACTTTCATTTTTTTTTGCAGGTTTCTATTTATAGAATCAATACGGAAAATCCAGGTCAAGCTTGTTGCTATGGCAATCTGAAAAATTAATGAGAGAAATATCTATATGGTTTGGTGTATCATCTACACTGCTTCAGTATCACATATACGGCTTCAGTATTACTTAACACTGCTTCAGTATCACTTATACTGCTTCAGTATTACTTAACACTGCTTTAGTAATACTTATACTGCTTCAGTATTACTTAACACTGCTTCAGTATCACTTATACTGCTTCAGTATTACTTAACACTGCTTGAGTAATACTTATACTGCTTCAGTATTACTTAACACTGCTTCAGTAATACTTATACGGCTTCAGTATTACTTAACACTGCTTCAGTAATACATATAAAGCTTCAGTGATACTTAACTGCTTCAGCATCATTTATACAGCTGAAGTATTATGCATATACAGCTTCACTATTTCTTACACTGCATCACCATCGCTTTCACTGCATCTGTGTTAAGACTTTTACACTCATACGTTCCCTCATGCGTTTTGTCATGACAGTGAGTGTAAAACTGTGTGTGTGTGTGCATATATATATATATATATATATATATATATATATATATATATATATATATATATATATATATATATATATTTTCTAAATGTATATCTTGAGCTAGGAGCTGCTGTGGGAGCTGGTGAGATCTGAGAGGGAATGTAATATTCAGATCTGAGCATTGGCGTGGGGGGGGGGGGGTGTCGTTCTCACAAGGGCGTTCACAGGAAGCGCGAAATTTCCTTACGATTCGCCAAACAGAATTGAAAACGTGTGAGATATACGATGGCCATAACCTAGGAATTCAGCATATCTTTTTTGAGGATTTTTGGGTCGCGCCTGTTACCTCATGGGTAACGCGTTACCTCATGGGTCGCGCCAGTTACCTCATGGGTAATGCGTTACCCCATGGGTCACGCCAGTTACCTCATGGGTCGCGCCAGTTACCACATGGGTGATACCAGTTACCTCATGTACGTGTACACACAATCAGTAGGTCAAGCAGAAGCAGTGTACAGGTACACATACGACCAGCAGATCAAGCGGTTGTAGTAAACACATGTACACACGATCAAAATATCAAGCAGTTAGGGTACACACACATACACATGACCAGCAAACAGATCAAGCAGTAGCAGTACACATGTGTACACACGACCACCAAAATCAAGCAGCAGGTGTACACACGAGCGTCTCCTCCTGATGACAACAACAACATCTCCAGCGCACCACCAGCATTCACCACGACCAGCGTCCAGCGACCACTCCTGTGAGCGAACGATATCCCTGGCTTCCATTTTAGCGAGGGGGTAATGACGCCAGAGGTTAGAAAACAAGACATCGACATGATTTCTCACTGCCTCTGTGATATTGGCATTCCGTTCCACCCTCGCCAGTGCCGGGTATTCGCGCCGGCTCCGGCCGGAGACCTGCAGGTAGAGGCAGGTATGTGAGGGTGGAAGGAGGAGAAGGAGGAGGAGGAGGAGGAGGAGGAGGAGGAAGAGGAAGGGTTTGTGTGCTGGCTTGTGGCTGGTTGCTACAAGTCCTCGCCTCCTCCTAGATCTCACCCTACCTCAACAGCTACAATCCTGCTATGAACTGAGGATGTTGGAGTGGACGTTTTAACGCCCGGGTGAAAATGCTAAGGCGGGGTGAGGAAAGGGATTGTAATAATGAGTTTAACACCGCCATGAATGAGAGAGAGAGAGAGAGAGAGAGAGAGAGAGAGAGAGAGAGAGAGAGAGAGAGAGAGAGAGAGAGAGAGAGAGAGAGAGAGAAATTCATTGGACTCGGTGTGACGAAGACGTTTGATTGCTGGAGACAGTCACTGCTGGGACCCAACCAGGGTCTGGGGAAATGCCTCTGTGGGACACCTGTTTCCCTTGGTCTGTATCGTGACACGGGCCTCCTTCAGGTACTAGGGGAGGCCACCACACAGGCCTCCCTCAAACCCTATGGGACACCACCACACAGGTCTTCCTCAGACACTAGGGAAGGCCACCACACAGGCCCCTCCCACAGACACTGGGGGAGGACACCAAAACAGGCCACACTGGGGGAGGACACCACACAGGCCCCCCTCAGACAGTAGGGGAGACCATCACACAGGCCCCCCTTAGACACTGGGAGAGGCCACCACACAGGCCTTCATTACGTGAGCTCGCCCTTTCCTTCTCAGTAGGGCCAAGTTAGCTGGGCTGGGTCTGTGTGGAGTGAAGACCCCTGGAAGGCCAAGTTAGTTAGGTTGGATCTGTGTAGACAAAGGCCCCCCGGGGGCGCAAGTCGACTGGCTGGATCTTCACACAATACTGAAAGCAGCTGAGGGAGGATTGAACCCAGGCTCTCCAGCTACTGCGACCTAACACTGTTGTCATTCTACCATTGTCTCTTCCATAATCATATGCGAACATATAAACATATACATTCAATATATATATATATATATATATATATATACACTATCCCTGGGGATAGGGGAGAAAGAATTCTTCTCACGTATTCCCTGCGTGTCGTAGAAGGCGACTAAAAGGGGAGGGAGCGGGGGGCTGGAAATCCTCCCCTCTCGGTTTTTTTTAATTTTCCAAAGGAAGGAACGGAGAGGGGGACCGGGTGGGGATGTTCCCTCAAAGGTCCAGTCCTCGGTTCTTAACGCTACCTCGCTAACGCGGGAAATGGCGAATAGTACGAAAGAAAATATATATATATATATATATATATATATATATATATATATATATATATATATATATATATATATATATATATATATATATATATATATATATATATGAATATTGTTTACTTGACAAATCAAAGTACATGCCCCTGTCATTAAGGGAGTCATTAGAAACAAATCAAACCTGTTCCCAGCATAATGACTGCCTTAATTACAGCGACCAACTTCGGGGCGCTGCTCCTCCCTCTCCTCCTCCTCCTCCACCTCCTCCTCTGTCGAGTTGCTCCTCGCCACCACAAACACAGGCGCTCCCCAGCTATCAAGGGGGACCATCTTAATGGAGTCGCTTCTCCTTTGTGATGGCTTCACGATCTGAGATCCTCTGCCATGCTTTGTGCCTGCTTCTATATTGGCGCGTGATGTGCTTGCGTGTCTGTGGTGTGCGTGTGTGGGTGTGTATGTGTCTGATCCTGCTGGCGAAAGTTACGTTTTAAGCTCATTTTTCTACCCCCTCACCGTGTGGACAACAGCAGCAGCAGTGCCAGTATGACGTGGTCGCTAGAGTCAGTGTTCGCCAGGCTGGCTGTTATCTGTGTTTGTACAGCGCTGTATGTGCGCTGAGCCCGTCATGCCGCTAGCGGTAATAACATCGTCCACACACCCCCCAACGCTCTCCACCCCCCCCCCCTCCCAAAGTCCACAACCACCCTCTCCCCCCTTTATAAACCGCATTGCTTCCCCCTCTCCCCCTTCCCCCGCCATCACATGCGTCTTTTCAACGCCTACGACGTTGTACACGCGCGCCTCCTCCTCAACGCAAGTGTGTCATTAACCCCAAGTTCGGCTCTATACACGCGCCAGCCGACTCCACGCCTACCTCTGAATGTTGACTATATTCCACGCCTTCCCTCAACACGCCAACCACACCTCTAACCTGACTGCCCGTTCATCCACGCCAACCATACTGCCCCTCCTCCCACGCCAACCATACTTACTGCCCGTTCACCCACGCCAACTATACCGCCAGCCAGTCCTCCCACGCCAACCGTACTGCCCGTACTCCCACGCCAGTCGTAAGACATCATCTCCTCTCTGCGTGCCCCACACCACCTTGCATGACCTGCCACAGCTCAGCTAAAACCAGCATGACTTGCCACAGCTCAGCTAAATCCAGCATGACCTGCCACAGCTCAGGTAAATCCAGCATGACCTGCCACAGCTCAGGTAAATCCAGCATGACCTGCCACAGCTCAGCTAAATCCAGTATGACCTGCCACAGCTCAGCTAAGAACCCTTAAGATCTGCCACAGCTCATATAGAACCCAGAAGAACCTGCCAAAGTTAATTCAGGCTCATTTTGACATTACCACAGCTCGACGAGAGCTGATGTAAACTCGAATGGCCAAAGGTAAACTCAGAATGGACTGAGGTAAACTAGATCGACCCTCCTTCACCCAGGATGAACGGGGATAAGAGACAGACACCAAGAGATCTCTCTCTTAGACGTAACAGAGACAGAAACTGAGATGTCTGTAGCCAAGTGGAGTAGAGATAGTGACATCTCTTTGTGAGGTGGGTAGGAGATAATGATGTCTCTTTGTGAGGTGGGCAGGAGACCCTCACCACCAAGATGTCCAATGTGATGTCCTTAGTGACGTGGGCAGGTGGTAGTCACCAGGGCGTCGTAGTGCCTGGCTGGAGTCGACCACACCAGGGTCGTCGTGGTACCTGGCTGGAGTCGACCACACCAGGGTCGTCGTGGTACCTGGCTGGAGTCGACCACACCAGGGGCGTCGTGGTGCCTGGCTGGAGTCGACCACACCAGCGGCGTCGTGGTGCCTGGCTGGAGTCGACCACACCAGGAGCGTCATGGTGCCTGGCTGGAGTCGACCACACCAGGGGCGTCGTGGTGCCTGGCTGGAGTCGACCACACCAGGGGCGTCGTGGTGCCTGGCTGGAGTCGACCACACCAGGGTCGTCGTGGTGCCTGGCTGGAGTCGACCACACCAGGGTCGTCGTGGTGCCTGGCTGGAGTCGACCACACCAGGGGCGTCGTGGTGCCTGGCTGGAGTCGACCAGGCTGACATCCACAACTATGTTTAAACATTATAATGTGAGGGACACCCGGTGTCTCTCCCTCCCTCCCTATACCGTCCGTCCAGCAGCTGTCACACGACCATTTATATCCCCTGCCGACCTTATTAAGGCCCCTTACACGTGAGAGGGGGGGAGAAGAGGACCTCGGCTATAAATATCTATCGCATATCAAAAACTACAGACATATCCTCGTCAAAAGCCTATACTTTAGTTCCCTATAGCGAAGACAAAATAAAATCTATTCCAGTCTATCTACCGGACATGGAAGTAACAGTAGGGTATTCCAAATCTATCTATCGGACGCGAGAGTAGCACCAGCAGTAAGGTAATTCCAAATCTACCTATCGGACGCGAGAGTAGCAGCAGGGTCACTATGGCAACGACAAGGCCGCCCAATTGGGCCCTGGCTGCACGGTTTATACGGTAACGACCCGACAGCATAATTGTCAATATTCTCTCGTGGCTGAGGTCTGGCAAGCGAGGTGTTATTGATGGAACCATCATAATGGCTGGCCAAGGAAACCCGTCCATCTACTCCCCTTACAGGAGACGAAGCTCTGAGCATTGCCTACACACACACACACACACACACACACACACACACACACACACTTCCCGCGTATTCATGAGGCGCTTGGACGCTAATGGTCAGTGAGGGAGGCCCCCTCCCCCCTAGGAGATGCTGGGGGGTAGGGGGGGACACACACACACACACACACACACAAGGGGCGTGTGGTCCACTGGCTTTGACTCTGCCACACTTTTGCGTCCATGTACGAATGTATACCCAAAACGACCACACTTCCACGTATGTATACATGTATAGCAAGCACTAACCTAACATTATACACATAGATATACATACACATCATTGCCACCGTCATACTTCCATGTATACATGTGTGGAAGTCAGTACCTTATACATACACACATACGTACACATGTGCCTGCAACACTACCGTACACACGTATACACACGTACACACAAAAACTCCCATGTGCAAACACAGTCACGCAGTCATTCACACTCCCATAAATACACTTCCACACGATACACAGAACTCAGTGGTAGTACACATGAGCATGTTTATACACTCAAAGGTGAATAAAAATAACATCCTTTACACTTAAGTATGATACACGTACACACTACACCAAGCAAGTGTAGGGAGGAGCTGATTAAACCCCTCCCCCAAATTGACAATTGCCCTTAGGCTGTGTCTTCCTAATGACAAATTATCATTAAATAAATGATATTGGATTAGAATCTCGTTACGACGCTACTACAGCAGTACAAGGACGAAGACGTGGCGTGGGTAGTACATTTTATGGTTGGTAAGGAACTATTATCAATTATTATTTCTATTATAATTATTATTATTATTATCATTATTATTATTATTATTATTATTATTATTATTATTATTTTTTCTTTCTTTCAAACTATTCGCCATTTCCCGCATTAGCGAGGTAGCGTTAAGAACAGAGGACTGGGCCTTTGAGGGAATACCCTCACCTGGCCCAATTCTCTGTTCCTTCTTTTAGAAAATTGAAAAAAACAATTATCATTATCATTATTATTATCATTATCATTATTATCATTATCATCATTATCATTATTATTACTATTATCATCATTATTATTATTATCATTATCATTACTATTATTGTTATCATTATCATTATCATTGTTATTATCATTATCATCATTACTGTTATCATTACCATCATTATCATTCTAATTATCATCATTATCACCAATTATCATCATCATTATTATTATTATTCTAATTATTATTTCTATCATTATTATCAATTATCATCATTATCATTATCATTTCATTTATATTTTCACACGTGGCATTACATCAACACTCTGGGGTCAGGAAGGTAGAACTGACCCTGCTACTGTCAGGAGGGCAAGTACACACTTCCCCAGGTGAGTAGGACTTCCCCCTGTGTGACGCCCATCAAGCCAGCCATCACCAAACACGTCACACAAACGTCACGCCACAACCAATGAACAGGCACGGAACGTCACACAAACGTCACGCCACAACCAATGAACAGGCACGGAACGTCACACAAACGTCACGCCACAACCAATGAACAGGCACGGAACGTCACACAAACGTCACGCCACAACCAATGAACAGGCACGGAACGTCACACAAACGTCACGCCACAACCAATGAACAGGCACGGAACTTCACACAAACGTCACGCCACAACCAATGAACAGGCACGGAACTTCACACAAACGTCACGCCACAACCAATGAACAGGCACGGAACTTCACACAAACGTCACGCCACAACCAATGAACAGTCACGAAAGCGGAGTGGCATACTACGTCACACACCGCTCCTACAACAACAACAACAACAACCCTACAACCCTAATACAATAGGGATGTTGTAGGTGCCTGATGTATACACTGAGAGGAACTATACATAAAAGTATACACACTTCTGATATGTATGGCCGAGGTGTGTGACGCAGCTTGCTGGCTGAACAGCACTCAGCAGATGACAGGGATGGATGAACACCTACCCCTCATACCCAGGGATAGAAGGACCCTCTCCCTCATACCCAGGGATAGATGGACCCTCTCCCTCATACCCAGGGATAGATGGACCCTCTCCCTCATACCCAGGGATAGATGGACCTTATCCCTCATACTCAGGGATAGATGGGCCCTCTCCCTCATATACAGGGGTAGATAGACCCTCTCCCTCATACTCAGGGATAGACAGATGGACCCTCTCCCTCATACCCAGGGATAGAAGGACCCTCTCCCTCATATCCAGGGATAGATGGACCCTCTCCTTCATACTTAGGAATAGATGGACCCTCTTCCTCATATCCAGGGATAGATGGACCTTCTCCCTCTACTCAGGGATAGATGGACTCTACCCCCCCCTCCTCCACCATATCCAGCAATAAATGGACCCTCTCCCTCATATTCAAGGATAGATGGACTCTACCCCCTATACCCAGGGATAGATGGACTCTACCCCCTATACCCAGGGATAGATGGACTCTACCCCCTATACCCAGGGATAGATGGAGGAGGATAAAGTCCATCTATCCCTGGGTATGGAGGGATGGATGGACTATCCCTCAACAGCCAGGGATAGACGGATTTTCATCTTCAAACACTACAATAAACATGGAATGAATTTCTCTCTCCTCATTATAAAAGTGTTGGATTAGTCATCCCCTCTATGGTACATCAGCTGGAATACGGTACACCTGTTTGGACCAGGTACAGCGTGCTGTACCGCCGGTACGACTGGTGGCTGTACCGTAACCGTGTGGGCCAGGTACAGCGTACTGTACCGCCGGTACGACTGGTGGCTGCACCGTAACCGTGTGGACCAGGTACAGCGTGCTGTACCGCCGGTATACGACTGGTGACTGTACCGTAACCGTGTGGACCAGGTACAGCGTGCTGTACCGCCGGTACGACTGGTGGCTGTACCGTAACCGTGTGGGCCAGGTACAGCGTACTGTACCGCCGGTACGACTGGTGGCTGCACCGTAACCGTGTGGACCAGGTACAGCGTGCTGTACCGCCGGTATACGGCTGGTGGCTGTACCGTAACCGTGTGGGCCAGGTACAGCGTACTGTACCGCCGGTACGACTGGTGGCTGCACCGTAACCGTGTGGACCAGGTACAGCGTGCTGTACCGCCGGTATACGACTGGTGACTGTACCGTAACTGTGTGGACCAGGTACAGCGTGCTGTACCGCCGGTACGACTGGTGGCTGTACCGGCCACCCGTTTTGGACAGATTGCCAATAGGCTGAGGTTACTGCTTGCCCCAGTTACTGCTCCACCGTCGCTTACGTCTATCATCCATACATATATGTATATATGTATATATATACGTACGTGTGCAGGTATACATATATGCAAATGGATACGTGTTTATGTGCTTATTTATACATGTATTTACGTATGGTAGATAAATGCTTCTTTTGGGGGATAATTCGTTTATCAATCTCACTTATTTTCATCTTCTACAAATGTAATATTCCCTTTTTTTCGTTCATACGATTCTCCTGCACCTACCCTTCTCCCACACACACACACACACACACACACACTCACACACACACACACACACACACACACTCACACTCACTCACACACACACACACACACACACACACACACACACACACACTCACACTCACTCACACACACACACACACTCACACTCACTCACACACACACTCACACACACACACACACACACACACACACACACACACACACACACACACACACACACACACACACACTGTCTTTAGAGTACTGTTGACAATCAACACAGCAGAAGAGGTGCGGCAAATGAGAGAAAAAGGATTCGTATTTCTCCTCATGATTAGAAACCCTGGGGTCATCTGAGATATCTCTTCCAGCTCCCACAAAAGTAGATTAACAGATGACAATTGTTTTAACATTTTCATTTTAACATTGTATAGAATATTTCAATGACTATAAGCGAGACTTTCACACCTGGCTCACATCAAGGCAAAATACACTGGTACTTAAGACATTCCCTCTCTCTCTCTCTTACACTTTTATCATCTCATCGTACTAATCATATATTCATATAGAGGTATAGATTATAGAAACCTGGTGTGGTGCCTGCATAGCAATGCTATATATTTGGTATCTATCGCATGCCGTCATGTTCACCAGTTTAAATCTGTATTGAGGTTTATGGTCCGTGATCTTCATACAGTGGAAGCATGCCTTGGTGCAGACCATCCCCAAAGAAAAGAGACTTTCCAAGCGCTTCCAGCCATCGCGCTATTGCTCTCACTTCTCCCATTCCCAAAGTGTTTGTAGTTCTCCTTGACTCTCACTTTCTCAGACACTCAGTACCCACATTCCCGCCTCTCTGATCACCAAGTATGGATTTCGCAGTGCGAGCCTAGGCTGCTCGAGATCTTTCCTCTTATGTCACTCACCGCTGGTCCTCCTCTCTCAAGGATTTTGGTGACACTTTTGTAGTAGCTCTCGACATCTCCAAAGCATCTGACACGGTGCAACAAAATTCGATGCTTTCCGAACTCCGTTCCTTTGGTTTTTCTACTTCCCTCTCTTCTTTTAAGGCATAGCTTCCTCTCAGACCATTCCAGCGCAGTGGTCATAGACGAAGCGACTTCCACCACCATTGATCAACACAGGTGTTCGTCATGGTCCTCTCATATCACCTACAGTCTTTCTTTTCCCAGTGAAGGACATTCTCTCATCTACATCCAATCGTACCCACCCTTAGTCTGATTATTCCACTTTACAATCGTTCAACTCACTTTTCCTTCTCCTCCCTCCTCCTCCTAATACTCGTCCTCTTTCTCACGCTGATGATATTTCCTCTCACGATTTGGACCTGTGTTGCACCGCGGAATGAGGACATAGTACCATGAGAGGATCTAATAGCCCTTAAAACGCAATTTCTCCTCATATAAA
>NC_092233.1:6167500-6262500 GCF_036320965.1 Panulirus ornatus | reverse complement strand
AACCCCTCCAGGATTAGCTTCTTGTGGTCCTCTAGCCCTTCCAGGACTGGCTTCTTGTGGGACAGATGAAGATATTCAAATGAAGACGGAGTTGAGAGTGACATCTGCAGGGAACGATCCACGAAATATTTAACACAAAGGATTGTAGAGATTAACGGACCACTGGATCCCTTCCAGCCTGTTTGTGTACTTCAGGAACTCGACCTTATGGATGAGCAAGTGATTTTTGTCAAGACTTACATTTTCTTGTTAAATTAAAATCCTTTTTTTTCTTTTTTTACCAGACAACCCACTCGTAGGCCAGTCAGGCCTCCTGTTGTCTGTGTTTCTCATGTAAATTCATGTAACCACAAGCACACCTCACGTGCCTTCACCCAAGTATCATGAGAATCATATATAACAAATGGTGGATGGAAAATGATTCTTCCCCTTCAAACGAACTCTGGCGACTGGACTATACGTGGTTGAGGAACATGATGCCGCCCGCACTCCCTCGCTTCAGGAAAACCCATCGCCCATTTCTCGTCATGACTGGGTCTAAGAAGACGAGGAGGGCGGAGTACCTACCAGCCATAACTGTTTACTGAACTGGAATTATACATGGCTCTAACCTACTGGTTATACACTCGCTATGAAATCATGTATAACTCAGAGCAGCAAGAGGGATCCTTCCTCAAAGCATCATTATTGTTAGCTATCCGGAAATAGATGGAATACGGTCATTTTCGAGGTTAAGTCTATGGCTAACATGGAAAAAAAATGATACTAGATAACATTTTGCCAAATCTGTGATTGCTGAACTTAACGAGAGGGACAAAGGCAGACAACATTTCAGGTTTACCACATCCCACTCCTACATAACATCCAAAGGAACTACAACGCAGTGTGTTAGAAACTTGAAAAGAAATATATATTTCTCTGACATGAACCTAAGCCAGTAGAAAATGGGAGAATAACAAAAGAAAATGAAGCCATTTGCCGCGTGAGTGAGGCGGAGGACGGGGTGTGTTAGGGCCGTCCTAATATCGGCATCTCAGAGACTTTGTGCACGTCGTACTGTACAATATGAAATGTACAGAAGACATACGTATGTTCCTTACAGTAGGTTCTCCTGAACTGATCGTGTACCGCACGGAATTTCTTCATTATTTTCTTCACAAACTCAACTCTTCTAATGCCTTCAGGTGGCGGGTCAGGACAGTCATGGCGAACTGTTCCCAGACTGGGTGATTTAAGGACGAGGGTGTACAAAGGTCATGAAACTTGGAGACGTGAAAATATAAAGGTCACAGACTTTAATTGGTTGATCACTTGTACGTTACTGAGAGAAGAGTCAGCGGTGAGCTGGGGTATATATATTTATATATATATATATATATATATATATATATATATATATATATATATATATATATATATATATATATATATATATATATATATATATATATATGCTGCACTGCCAAAGACATCGACCCCCTAGTACTGCACAGACCATGTACACTGTAAAAATTAACGTGGCCTTAGAATTATCTTTGTCACCTGGAGATGTTGACGAAAGATTGATGGGTCGTTATAACTAGACGGTGACGTCCTTAACGACCCTGGCAATCAGTCGTTAGGACCAAAGGTCATATCAAACCAACCCATTAACGAACATAGACCCAATACGAAACATGAAGCAAGAACGTATATGGTTGTGGTAATTACCGTCAGTACCTGGAAAAGGTGTTTCTGATATATTCTTTGATTGGTTGTTAGAACATGATGACCTCAAAGACCCCTGGCAGTTAGGTGAGAGGCCCTAAACCCAGATAAACCAACCAAGCAACTAACATGGACAATTCTTGCATATCTTACATGACTGACGACGGAGTACCCGGGTTGAGCTCAAAGACCTACGACTCTCCTCTTGTCTTTCAATCTTCCTCTCATCCTCTTCCTCACCTCACTCCAAAAATAAATAAATCCACTCCAAGAAACTCCTCCAAAAAATTCTTCAACTCCTCAAAACTCGTCACCCCCCCCCCCTCCACAGTCAGAGATATATTCATAACTTACATGGCCAGCCACCTTGACCTAAGGGGATGGGGTCATAAAACTGATAAAGAGTGATTTTAAAAGTTACGAATATATTTATAAAAGATAATTCTCTCATTTTAAGTGAGTTAGTATTGAATACTTTCGTACTGCGCTTAACACCGTCTCATATGGTCTTGGACAAGCACTTGTTTACCAAATGACGTCCTAGCTACGTCTCTTCGTTGTATATCAACTGACTTATATTTCTCTCTTTTTATCTCCCCTGATGATGTGATTATCTGATTATCACACGAAAGTGCACTTGGGAACTTATCGTGTTTCATTTTCCCCGAGGACTCATAGGAATATATATGTATATATATATATATATATATATATATATATATATATATATATATATATATATATATATATATATCCTTGGCTACACTTGCAAGTAGTAACAACACCACGAACGAGAAGTTACCTACACAGGAGGTGTATCATCGCCAATCGATGAGAAAACAATACAACATCGTCGTGGATCTTCCCGCCGCAAAGTAGCCCACCTTACCCTACTGCCGTAAAAAGGGTCCAGGGAGTTTGCATACCTAAAACCTCCTGTGTGATTACCGTATCGCTGCTTATACTGCTGGTTCGAAACCAGGTTGCGATCCCGTATGTCAGTGGGTCTCCGCCACTCTGTCGAACCCCCATGTTGTACTCGCAATCCACATTGGATCTCTAACACTTTCCAGAGTCACTTCGCCAGATTTAAATAAATTAAGAAAAAGGCTCAATCATCTGAGTCTATTTTTGGATACTTTTTTTTTTTTTTTGCGTTTAAAAAGACGATGTTATTTTTAAACACATTTCCCGGCTCGAATGTGGGCGGGTTAGTAGGAGGCATTCAGATACCCTGCTTTAGGGGCCTTACGAAACCCGTCATCTGTGACATTAATACGACCTCTGCTGGGCTCCCGAGAGAGAGAGAGAGAGAGAGAGAGAGAGAGAGAGAGAGAGAGAGAGAGAGAGAGAGAGAGAGAGAGAGAGAGAGAGAGAGAGAGAGAGAAGGGAGGAACAAGTCGTTCTCGTGGCTGCCTGGGATATCCTAGAGTTGGACGTCCCGATGTTGCCCCTTCCAACCTCACCGGATCCTGCCAGACACAGTGTGGCTGCAACCCACGTCTGTGTGGGCCCTTAAGCACTGTGGGCGATGCTTGCATTAGCTTCTGTGTCTCCCATGGGAGTGTGATTCTCTTTTAAAGATGTGAGGTAATTCTAGTTGCATTCATTTTTCTAGGGGATGAATATAATCTTGGTTATAGTTTTAAGGAATGAATATGATCTTGGTCAGACGGAATTCACGTTTGATAATACTCACGGCCGATGGTGATGGATGGAAAGGTCACGGAAACATTCACGAATGGAAATCGTTGTTTACGAATAATTTGTCGAAGGTGTTTACGATTAAGATTGCCCCCTGATATTTACGATCAAAAGGGTCCTGTCGTTAGAGGATATTGTCTTCCCGTCTGTGGCAGTGTAGTCGTCGGAGGAGAAGAGAAGGACGTTATAATCCTTGCCTTACTGAAGACTGGTCGTGGAAAACCAGACAAATGACTGGTAGTTGTAACCCGTGCATATGCCATCCGAAATCACACACACACACACATACATATATATATACAAGTAGTTATACCTGTATCACATATGACAAAAGAAGAAGAAAAAAATTATATTCCTCTTACATATCTATCATTACAACATATTTAGAAAAAACTGAGATACAGATAGAAAGATATCTCTAATCTACCATTTCAAAGAGCTTTTCTAAAGTATATATCACAGGTCACACATGACTGGAGGAGAGAGCTAACTTAGCCCCCCCTCCACCTCTTTCCTCATACAAAGCGTTCCTAACCACTTGGTAACTTACAGTTTAGAAGGTCTTGCTAGGATCGGCTATAAAGCTTACCTGGAAAGAAAAAGGAAAAGAAAGAATATATTAGTATCGTACAAATAATGATTTTAGAAATATCATTTGTGGAAGGGGAATGAATGGTTGGAAGAATACCTTTAATAATCGTGCCAATTACTTTAACATCTGCAAGACGTACACATGATAGGGAAATGTAATCTTAGAGAACCTTCCTTGTTACGTACGTCTTACGAAATTACATTGAGCAATTGTGATGGAGATCTAAGGTCACTGGGAATGTAATCTTGTATGCCTGCGTGGCTACAGCGAGCTTTCACAGTGAATGGAGATTACATTTAATGATTAGATTTGTAAGTTAAATAGTTTAGTGTATTCAAATTCCCTTAAAGGCTTCTGATGCGAACACTGACTTGGGTAGTGTGTGTGTGTGTGTGTGTGTGTGTGTGTGTGTGTGTGTGTGTGTGTGTGTGTGGCAGCACGTACTAAACAACCTTTACAATAATTGTAAGAGTCACCTCTATTGCCCCTTGACTGATTGTATCTGCTTATCTCAATTCCTGAACCTTGATTCAGTGAATGGAAAGACACAACAACCACACACACACACACAAACACACACACACACACACACACACACACACACACACACACACACACACACACAAACAGACAGACAGACAGACAGACAGACTGACAAACAGACAGACAGACAGACAGACAGACAGACAGACAGACACACACACACACAGCTCTTTGTTCAACTAACTCTTAGTTATCTGATGCCTTTCTTCACCTGCCCACATCTTCTGATTTACTTTATCTCCCCCACATCTCCTGACTCACCTCATCTCCCCACATCTGACCACTTCATCTCCCCACATGTGACTACTTTACCTCCCCACATCTGTTCTTTCCTCCTCCGTTGCTCTGCCTTCACTACCCTGGCCACCCCCGTTGCTCTGCCTTCACTACCCTGGCCACCCCCGTTGCTCTGCCTTCACTACCCTGGCCACTTCCGTTGCTCTGCCTTCACTTCGCAGTGACCCTCAATGAGGCTCAAGTGTTTCCTTGACCCCTGCTTCCTTTCTCCTTCTACCCGGCCATGACATGACATGACATGACATGACATGACATGACATGACATGACATGATATGACAAGACATGACATGACAAGACATGACATGACAAGACATGACATGACATCACTGACATGCGCGACATCAAACTTTACATCCCATCACAACACCAATCCCCATACTCTTCCACCCATCCCTTTATTTTCCTTCGTGTCTCCACCTTCCTCTCGTCCCATTCCCCTCCACACCCCACCACCCCCTTCATCACCCCATCCACCCATCCCTCCCTCCCTTAACGATCCCCCTACCTTGGGTTAATAACCCTGTGTCACCAGGGGGAGGGTAACGGAGGGATGTGTATGTTCAGGCAAGTGGGTGAGCATCTTCCGGTCGGGTGGTCGTCTCCAGCTGATGGTAGATTGCGTGTGAGATCATGTCTACATCCGTCACATATGATGCCACTCAACCAGCCAGCCACACACATACACACACGGGGGCCTTAGATTAATAAAGGTGAGTGTTTATTGCCTCCCAGGGCTTTGAGTGCGTGTGTGTGTGTGTGTGTGTGTGTGTGTGTGTGTGTGTGTGTGTGTGTGTGTGTGTGTGTGTGTGTGTGTGTGTGTGTGTGTGTGTGTGTGGGAGTAAAGACATGACAGACATATACGCAAGGTTAGGTTAGGTTAGGTTAGGTTAAGAGACGGGGGCAACACGAGTGTAAAACTGACTCCCACTAACACACACACACACACACACACACACACACACACACACACACACACACACACACGTAAAGCTTCACCACACACACACACACACACACACACACGTAAAGCTTCACCACCCACACACACACAGTAACATTCGCAACCTTTCCTTCTTGTTTTCCCCCACGGGACCTGAAATTACATCGCCATAATTCAGGCCGTGAGGAAGGTGATGGAGGGGGGAGGTTGGCAAGACAGTGCTGTACACGGGTACGGTGGGCCAACCCCCCCCCCCCCCAATCCATTATGGAACCTGATTGCCCATCATCAAGTTTAGATAAGTTAAGGAACAGCTCCACGCTCGTGTTAACGTCTCATTACCATAGTAACCAACCTCACTTCTTCCTTGATGCTTCGCTGCAAATTGGATTTTCTGATACAGTTTACCTTCGTCAGGAGAGGCGAGGCGTCGGGTGGCTGCGGTCTCTATACAGGGCCAGCCGGATGTTCACCCCCCCCTCCCCTGCGTCTCTCTCTCTCTCTCTCTCTCTCTCTCTCTCTCTCTCTCTCTCTCTCTCTCTCTCTCTCTCTCTCTCTCTCTCACGAGATAACAGTTATCTCCTATCGATACAAGGAGGTTCTGTCGGTGATCCTCCCTATCCATGCGCAGTTCTAGGTGTGTGTGTGTGTGTGTGTGTGTGTGTGTGTGTGGGTGTCGTCGGTAAAATCTCTCACAACGGCATTCTGTTCCAAGTTTCAAACATCGGATTCAAGGAAATGTTTATGGAAAAGCTGTCATCCGGGAGGCGCATATTCCAGTGAGAGAGAGAGAGAGAGAGAAAGAGAGAGAGAGAGAGAGAGAGAGAGAGAGAGAGAGAGAGAGAGAGAGAGAGAGAGAGAGAGAGAGGGAGAGAGAGGCTACTGCGTAGTTGCAGGAGACGCACGTTAAGCCAGCGTGTGACCTACTCAGGAACCAGGGGATGGCGAGGCAGCGGTCACTATGTGAAGAACATCTCGACCTGGCACGACCTCACGAATATGCCATTTGACAGGCCATTCCCTTTCCCTCCCTCTTCCTCCTCCTCTTCTCTCTCTCTCTCTCTCTCTCTCTCTCTCTCTCTCTCTCTCTCTCTCTCTCTCTCTCTCTCTCTCTCTCTCTCTCTCTCCTTCCCCCCAGCAGGAGGGTGTAGCCCTGGGCGACCCACAACCATCGAGACATATTTCTTCTTTTTTTTTCGCCTTTCATTGATCACATTTCCAGTCGTTGCGTGGATGATATACAACCTGGTTGGGTGAGGTCAGAGGCCACCTGATGCAGTCTTAGGAGGCTATGGACGAGGAACTTCGATTGGACTTCGATTTAAACCCATTTCCTGAAACTCCTTAACGAAAGCAGTCACCACATTTCCTCCCCTTCTTCTTTCTTTAGGGTGAAGACAATACACCAGACGCTTCGACATATTATTACGCTATCTTCATCTCATTTCACTTATCTTACGATCGACATTCTTCTTTTTCGGTCGGAATGTTTGGAGGGAAAGAGGCTCCTCCTCGCGCTCTTAGTCATCCTCGCCCTTCTCGAGGATCAGCGACCACACGGAGGGAGGACATCCCCGACGTCTGAACTGCCGCGTATCTACTACCATCGACACCCGTTGCTGACCGTAACGATGGGCAATAAACACACACACACACACACACACACACACACACACACACACATACGACACCGCAAATACCAAATACCAAATCTGGCTGTGAGTCAGTGAATCAGTGAGTCAGTGACCCAGTGAGTCAGTGAATCAGTGAGTCAGTGACCCAGTGAATCAGTGAGTGAGTCACCCAGTGAATCAGTGTGATCCAGTGAGTCAGTGACCCAGTGAATCAGTGACCTAGTGAGTCAGTGAGTCAGTGACCCAGTGAGTCAGTATATCAGTGAGTTAGTTCCACTGAATGACCTGCACCTTCGAGAGGTGTTTTATTCTCCACAGCAGATGCCTCTCTCACAACTGGAACCCGACGGCAGAAGCAAGTCCTATCCAACACCAACAATAGCTTCCCCAGAGACGAAGTACAAGAAATGTGATGTACGTTCAGCCGAATGCTATTAATCAAATCAGTAGCGATACACATATCTTTTGAGGGATCACACACATATATAATGTCTTCTTCTGTAGCCACATATCTGCCCTCAGCTTACAAGACAACAAGGGCGTCATTGTAAACACAAACACCATGCATGAGGTGAGAATGTGTACGTGGTCTTAGAATTATCTTTAACTCTTGCAGAAAATGCTGAAGAATTTTTTTTTTATGGGGGGGGAGTGATTAATGACGCTCAGGGTCTTAATGAGCCTGGCACTTGATTGGCTTTTCAAGCCTTAACAACCGTCCAACCACACTTTAACGATAACCTTAAAACCAAACCCCGTCTTAGTGCTACAAGAACATAAGAACAGATTCCATTGTTTTTCTACTGGTGTCATATGTGACTATACAAGTGTGTGGGAAACAGCATTTTTCTATTCTCCTTTGATTATCGGACGGAATATACAGCATCCAGCAACACCTCACTACCACACCACGTCGCCGTCAACCTCCAACGAGGCGCTATATCGTCACACCACAACAGCAACAACAACATCAAAATCACAACATACAACATGACCAACATTCACCAACAAGCAATACCCAACACCTCAGACGTGACCATAGGCTCCTATATCTTCTCAAACATCGAATCAAGGGTTCGGGTAACTTTACTCTGGACCCACGCACGTCACGTCACGTCAAGTCACGTCACGTCACGGTGGGCCAATGCTTTAGCAAACTGTTGTGTGACGCGAGTAAGTCGCTGTTCTTCTTCTTCCCCCACACGTGCTAAGTGGTTCTCCAAAGTTGTTTTGAGAGCTGGAACACTGAATGAGGGGATACCTGACAAGAACAAGAGAAAATGGGAGTTTGAAAAAAAGAAAAAGGAGACATAAACGACTTGAGAGAGAGAGAGAGAGAGAGAGAGAGAGAGAGAGAGAGAGAGAGAGAGAGAGAGAGAGAGAGAGAGAGAGAGTAAAACAGCCGTCGAATCCCCCCTTGTCTAATACACCTGGCGACCGAGCAGCACCGACTGGTCATGTCAGGAATACACCAGGTCTCCCTCCTTCTGCGTCAGGAGGAAAGGAGAGAAGGGGTGAGGGAAAGGGGAAGGGGGAGGGGGAAGAAGCAGAGAGGGAAGGAGGGGGGGGGGGGAATGGCTTCCTTCCTCTGACCCTCTCCCTGTCCCCCACACCCCCGCCATGCCCTGGGCGGGAGCAGCCCCCTCCTCATTAAGCTGATGATCCGCCCCGGCCGATATAGACCTTTTAAGGTAAATACTCCCTCTCTTTCCTCTCCTCCTCCCTCTCTCTCTCTCTCTCTCTCTCTCTCTCTCTCTCTCTCTCTCTCTCTCTCTCTCTCTTTTAACCCTCCCCCTCTCTTTCTTCCCCCACTACAAGAAAACTACTAACTACTGCCTCTTAAGTGGCCTAACCTTTTCCTCGAATGGCCCAGGTCCTTCTCAGTAGCGAACGACTCTGATCTGGGCATCTAAGAACACCTTTGAATGAGGAGTGGGGGGTTGGGGGGAAGACAGTGTGTGTGTGTGTGTGTGTGTGTGTGTGTGTGTGTGTGTGTGTGTGTGTGTGTGTGTGTGTGTGTGTGTATGAAAATAGCCCCCAGGATTCTAAATATAGCCGTCGACCTGCGAGACAGCACCGGGAGACGGAAGAGGAGTTGGGGGAGGGTTGGGAAATGGAGGGAGCGAGTCTGTCTTAGGGTTCGTCGGGTGTGGGTTGGGGGGGGGTAGGGGGCAGCAGCGGCAGCAGGCACTGCCAACATTAGTCTCAGTCACTTCCAGCACCGGTCTCTCCCTCCCTCCCTCACTGTCGTCCTGACAACACCACAATCCGCCCCCCTCCCACCACTCCCCCGGCCGTGATGGTGTAAGTGGTGGTTGTCACTAGTGGTGGCAAGGGTATAAGGGTATAAGCAAGGGTATAAGCAGCAGCAGCAGCAGCAGGGGGAGCACCTTTCTGACGGAGGTGTATGGAAAACGGGGCAGCAGTCGAAGCAACAGCAGGAGCAGCACCTGCCTGACGAAGATGTACGGTAAACGAGGCAGCAGCAGCAGCAGCAGCAGCAGCAGCAGCAGCAGGAGCAGCAGCACCTGCCTGACGAAGGCGTATGGCGAGCGAGGCATCAACATCTCTTTGTCAGCCTCCCGCACCAGCGACGAGGAGGAGGAGGAGGAGCAGCAGCAGCAACACCTTCCTGACGATGCATGTTTTAAACGAGGCAGCGACGCCAATGTATTTGCCCGGCTCCCTCTGAGGCAGGAGGGGGAGCATCAGCACCCACCCATCCACCCACTCACCCTTCCTCCTGACGGAGATGTCATCTCCCCACCACCTCCCCACCCACTCACCCTTCCTCCTGACGGAGATGTCATCCCCACCACCTCCCCACTCACCCACCCACTCACCCTTCCTCCTGACGGAGATGTCATCCCCACCACCTCCCCACTCACCCACCCACTCATCCTTCCTCCTGACGGAGATGTCATCCCCCCCACCCTCCCACTCACCCACCCACTCACCCTTCCTCCTGACGGAGATGTCATCCCCCCACCACCTCCCCCACTCACCCACCCACTCACCCTTCCTCCTGACGGAGATGTCATCCCCCCCACCCTCCCACTCACCCACCCACTCATCCTTCCTCCTGACGGAGATGTCATCCCCCCCCACCCCCCCACTCACCCACTCACTCATCCTTCCTCCTGACGGAGATGTCATCCACCCCTCCCACTACCTCCCCGCCAACAACTGCGCCCATCCAATATTAATGACGCACCGTCGAAGTCTTGCATACGGTCCAGGCGCCGGGATCGAGGTTCTCATCACTGCGGGATTTTCCGTTCGATTGAGTCTCGCTGGAACACCTCACGTTCCCGGTAAATTCTGTGAGGTATTGTCCTGGAGGGTTGGGTAGGAGAGTCCCTGTGGAGGGCGGGTGGGGGGATGTGTTGGGGGTCATGCCGATTGAGGGGGAGGGGATGATGGTGAGCTGGGGGTCATGCAGGCTGGGGGAGGAGGAAGACCTAGACCTTGCCTGTGTTTAACATGAGGCATGTGAGGTGATGTGTAAAGATGGGGGGACATGTAGCTGACTTGAAGTGGGGGGGGGGGCGCTAGCTGACTTGAAGTGGGGGGGGGTGTTTTATGGGTTCATATCTCTACCCCCAGTTCAAGTGTGGTACCGGTGGGGTTATATCAGTGCTAAGCCACTGGCTTGGACTTGAAGTGGGGGTGGTGTTTTATGGGTTCATATCTCTACCCCCCAGTTCAAGTCTGGCACCGTTGGGGTTATATCAGTGCTAAGTCACTGGCTTGGAGGAAGGGCGGGTTCGTATAGCTGCTGGACTCACAAAAATGGGAATATAACCTTTATTATTTTCACCACTTTAATTTACAGCTTCTCTAACAGGGACTGATATTGTTATAAGGTCTTGTAACAACACTCTCATACGATAAAGGTTATATTCGCTAATTCCTCCCATTATAGATCCAAAATGTCGTCCCTCTAAGGCTCTGTCATCTGTTCTTAAACGCTACCTCACTAACGTGGGAAATGTCGAATAAAAATATATATGATTTTTTCCCCCAGTCCTGTAGGATCTGCTTCTTGGAAATCCCGTGAAAAAATATGGCCATAATTAAAATTTCCCGATTATTTCGAGACTCCCGCATATCATAGAATCAAATTAACATAATTTCATATATTTTCAAACAAAATGGAAAGAAAAAAGGAGGGAAGGGGCTCCAGGAGCGACGGCATTCCTTTGACAAAAGAACGAGAGAAATAAATCTAGAATGAATTAACTTTGTTGTTTTGAGAGATCTTGTCTAATAATAATAATAATAATAATAATAATAATAATAATAATAATAATAATAATGATAATAATAATAATGATAATAATAATAATAATAATAATAGTAATAATGATAATAATAATAATAATAATAATAATAATAATAATAATGATAACAATAATGATAATAATAATAATAATAATAATAATAATAATAATAATAATAATAATAATAATGATAATAATAATAATAATAATAATAATAATAATAATAATAATAATAATGATGATAATGATAATAATAAATGAAATGTGTATTGGAACATAATATTTATTGTGTAAGCGTTCCCGTACATCTATCAGGCAGGTGACCTGCCCCCTGGTGTAGATAAGGTCAAGATAAGGTCAACCGTGATCAGCTGCCTGAAGTAGATGGTGTTGGTGGCAACGTTGGAACACTAAACAGTTCCTGTGCCCACCTCCGTGTGTACTCTCTCTCCTCTCTCTCTCTCTCTCTCTCTCTCTCTCTCTCTCTCTCTCTCTCTCTCCTCTCTCTCTCTCTCTCTCTCTCTCTCCTCTCTCTCTCTTCTCTCTCTCCCTCTCTCTGTCTCTGTCTCTCTCTCTCTCTCTCTCTCTCTCTCTCTCTCTCTCTCTCTCTCTCTCTCTCTCTCTCTCTCTTCTCTCTCTCCCTCTCTCTCTCTCTCTCTCTTTCTCTCTCTCCCTCTCTCTGTCTCTCCCTCTCTCTCTCTCTCTCTCTCTCTCTCTCTCTCTCTCTCTCTCTCTCTCTCTCTCTCTCTCTCTCTCCCTCTCTCTCTCCTCTCTCTCTCTCTCTCTCTCTCTCTCTCTCTCTCTCTCCTCTCTCTCTCTCTCTCCCTCTCTCTCTCTCTCTCCCTCTCTCTCTCTCTCCCTCTCTCTCTCTCTCTCTCTCTCTCTCTCTCTCTCTCTCTCTCTATATATATATATATATATATATATATATATATATATATATATATATATATATATATATATATATACACACGCACACATATATATATATCCCTGGGGATAGGAGAGAAAGAATACTTCCCACGTATTCCCTGCGTGTCGTAGAAGGCGACTAAAAGGGGAGGGAGCGGGGGGCTGGAAATCCTCCCCTCTCGTTTTTTTTTTCAATTTTCCAAAAGAGGGAACAGAGAAGGGGGCCAGATGAGGATATTCCCTCAAAGAACCAGTCCTCTGTTCTTAACGCTACCTCGCTAACGCGGGAAATGGCGAATAGTATGAAAGAAATATATAAAGTGTTCGCCTTTACTAGCGTAACGAGGTAGCGTCAGGCACAGAGGAAGAATGGACTCATTTGCTTACACCCACTCACTAGCTGCCATGTTGTGCAATGGCACCACCGAATCCTGGTGGGATACCATTATTATCTTCTTCCCTGGCGCGACTGAGAACCTGCAATGACCAGCTCACGAGAAGACGTGGTGTCTAGCCGACCGTCACTCACGAGAAGACGTGGTGTCTAGCCGACCGTCACTCACGAGAAGACGTGGTGTCTAGCCGACCGTCACTCACGGCAGTGGATAGGTCTGTCTCCTGGATGATTAGCCAGCCGGCATCTCTCGGCAACCAATGAGGACTTTACCCCGCTTATTAACCGGTGGGGTAAAGTCCCTCCATCATGGTACGTTGGTTGAGTGGACGTCGCGTAGGTGATCATTCTGCTGTGTCGGTGCTGTGCCAGCTGCTGTGGTCAGGTCTGTGCCAGCTGCTGTGGTCTTGTAATGTGCCAGCTTCTGTGGTCATGTACTGTGCCAGCTGCTGTGGTCGGTACTGTGCGAGCTGCTGTGGTCATGTACTGTGCCAGCTGCTGTGGTCATGTACTGTGCCAGCTGCTGTGGTCAGTACTGTGCCAGCTGCTGTGGTCATGTACTGTGCCAGCTTCTGTGGTCGGTACTGTGC
Organism: Panulirus ornatus; assembly: GCF_036320965.1. Taxonomy (NCBI): domain Eukaryota; kingdom Metazoa; phylum Arthropoda; class Malacostraca; order Decapoda; family Palinuridae; genus Panulirus; species Panulirus ornatus. Next base: position 6,248,903 of record NC_092233.1, on the reverse strand, counting down.
CAGCTGCTGTGGTCATATACTGTGCCAGCTGCTGTGGTTAGCACTGTGCTAGCTACTGTGGTCATGTACCGTGCCAGCTGCTGTACCCATGTACTATACCAGCTGCTGTGGCCATGTACAGCAACCTCAAATACAGCAGACCTGTACAGGTACCACAGCACTAGGCCAAGGATGTCAACTGGCCTGACCTACAGTGAAGGCTGACGAAGGTATCTCGCGGGAGGTGTTGTACAGGGGGAGCTGCTGCCTCCTCACCCAGCCCTAGTTCATGACCTCATGATGGGGTTAATCCACCACTTACACCTGTAACGGTACCATGAGCCACCCGTAGCATGACCGGACCTTGCTAGTAACACCACGGCTATAACCAAATCAGTAACACCACTGTAACCCACTAGTAACACCACTGTAACCCATCAGTAACACCACTATAACCTATCAGTAACACCACTGTAACCCATGAGTAACACCACTGTAACCCATCAGTAACACCACTATAACCCACCAAGAACACCACTATAACCCACCAATAACACCACCACAACACCCCACCAATAACAACACCACTATTAATAACACTAAACAACAATAAACAAATGCAAATGAACCTGGGCGGGCAGCCAGTTTCAGCAACGTGTCATTCTTAATGGTAGCGTGAAAGAGAAAAAAAACGTTCCAACTTGCTACAGTTAAAAAGGAAGACAAAGAAGAGAGGCCCCAAAACACACCATTACTTTTCGGCCATAAACCCGACAAATGGAAGGCACACTGGGGTGTAATAGGAGGCGTTAGAGTGTATCCGGGACCCACTCATTACATGCGCCTCGGTGTGGGTTTTATACCAGCTCACTCCTCACCCACACCACCTCCTCCTCCTCCTCTCCAGGATTAATTGCCTTCGTAAATCTAGCTTTATAATAATTATTCACCCTGGGGAGAGAGAGAGAGAGAGAGAGAGAGAGAGAGAGAGAGAGAGAGAGAGAGAGAGAGAGAGAGAGAGAGAGAGAGAGAGAGAGAGAGAGAGAGAGAGAGAGAGTATAAGTCAGTCGCGACGATTTGGGAGAGAGAAAAGAAAAAAAAAAACAGGGGAGCAGTGTGGGAGGCGACCTGGTGGTGGTGGTGGTGTTGATGACGGAGGGCAGTTTACGTCCACACACACACACACACACACAGACACACACACACACACACACACACACACACACACACACACACATGAGGTACACTGTTGTAGGTTTGGTTTCCTTCTGTTACAGAGCCAAGGGCGCTGGGTGTACACAGGGCATCTGGGCGGCTAAAGGTAGCTGGGCTCTGGGAGAAGTAGAAGGTAGCGACAGCAGGGAGGTATGGGGATAGCAGAGATGGGAAGAGAGACAGACCAGCAGGGCAGAGAGATAGTGGGGGGGGGAGAAGAGATGGGAGGGGAGATAGGAGAGCAGGGCCACCGGGGGCAGAGAGATGCTAGAGATACGGGAGGTAGAGATAGGGCAGTAGCAGGAGGGACACTGCAGGAGATCCTAGGGCACGAGGTGAGGTGAGAGAGTGAGGGCAGGAGTGAGGGAGAAGGAGGGGGGGGCGCAGGGGAAGACTGGGGCTCTCTCTCAGAGAGAGAGAGAGAGAGAGAGAGAGAGAGAGAGAGAGAGAGAGAGAGAGAGAGAGAGAGAGAGAGAGAGAGAGAGAGAGAGAGAGAGAGAGAGAGAGAGAGAACACCCGTCTTTGTCGTCACCGCTCCGCCTCGTCCTTTAATCTTAAGATGTGAATAGGGTGAGTCAGGTGATCAGCTGGCCCTTCCCTCCCTCCTCCTCCCCCTGAGTGGAGGAGGGGAAGGTGGAGAGTGGGGAGGGAGGCAGCAGGAGGAGGAGGAGGAGGAGGAGGAGGAGGAGGAGGAGGAGGAATGAGGGTTGAGGTCAGACGACGGCGAAGACACGGACGCAAGAGTCTACCGGATACTCCAGCCCACGGACAGAAGGGCGTCCCGTGAGGGAGCGCTACCCGTAGAGCAGCAACGGGAGGCACTGACAACAACACCTCGGCTAACCTTGCCGAAGTACGTCTCGTCTATCGATAGATCTATAACAAAGCAATAGATAGTGCTACGCTCTATATATCTAACGGATAACTGAGTTCATATATACATACATACATATCTACAGCTTATGGTCGACTCGGTTTTGGGGCCGCTTGTCGGATGGATTCACTCCTCATCTTCGAATGATTCACGCGTCTTCAGTAATCCCTCTCCACCCCCCATCCTCTCCTCCTCAGCTGGTCACTGACCAATGCAAATTTAGAAATCAATGTACATATGTATGTCTCCCACTATTTACGACCCATATTTACCTCTCTTTCATTCTACGTTGAAGTCTCCAGCCACGGACCAATGTCCACATCAAGGCCGGGCTTTAAGTGAAGTATAGAGAGATATTAAAAGAGAGAGAGAGAAAAAAAAAGGAGATGAGACAAAGAGGAAAGTATCGACGAATTTTTTGGAGGACGTGAAGTTGTGGGTAAAGACCTCTCCATGCATCGTACTACAACCTATGTTATGGTGGAGGTGAACGTACCATAATCCACATCATGGATACAGGGACGAAGGACACAAGCAGACACAACATGACCTTCTGTTTAACCTCATCTCTACAGACGTGAATAATGAGGCATCAGTTATTCATTATGCCTTACATGTGTCGAATTACTATTCATCTCACGACTTGGAGTTCCCGGACTCCACCTGCTCGAGGTTACACCGCGAGTGAGAAATCGCCTTTTGGCAAGGCTTTCTCCCTGGGAGTACAGACAGTGCCATCAAAGAACGTCTCATCTTAAAGGAACCTCCATTTCAATTTTACTGGAAGTAGCGCAGCCTTTGCGTAACACCAGAACTCATAGAAACTGGTCCTGGGGTGATGAATTATAGCTATAATAATGACTAAATCTCACGACGTTAGAAGATAAACTTGACCATGGATGACTGCATAGCGCAGTAGAGACTGTATATGAGAGTGTTATCAAGAACTGCATGTTCACAGTCCTCCTCAGCACAGCCCCATGTCCCCCGCCACTCACAGAGCCAAAGGGAAGCGTGGGTGCTTCCATACAGGTGTTCATAATACACTATACCTTTATACGTCTCGCTCGAGATGTTCGGGATGTGAGGAAATACACAGACTGCTGCTTTTTCTAGTCCTTTCCTTGGGAGTTTCGAGGGCAAGCAGCGGGGGCGCGTTACACGCCAACAACAATGGAACGCAGTGCTTGGAACAGGTGAGGGAAGGTTAAACACTCGCCTTACGATCATTCACGACACAGATGTGTTAGTTACCCCTTGAGGCTGGACGCGACAGAATACACGACAATGAATCTAAGTTCTCTATTCTAGTGTAGAAAAAAGAAAGAATGATATTTGGACGAAATGTGTCATAAATTCTGGCATCAGGTCGGTTAAGTAAGTAAGTAAGTAAGTAAGTTTTTATTAAGGGAACTGTTTTGTTTATGGTGGAGTGAGAGGGACGCGAGCAGAGCTCACTCTCTCGTGGAAATGTAAGAGGTTCATTGCAGATGGCTTACTCTCCTTAAAGTCGTTCTGTCTTTCATTTGTGTGTGTGTGTGTGTGTGTGTGTGTGTGTGTGTGTGTGTGTAATTTATTGAACCCACAACCTCTCGTTTACGAGTGATATTAAAGTCAAAACCTCCCTTTCAAAGGTAATATTGACCCCCACAACAACTCGTTGACGAGCAATATTGACCCCCCATAGCTACTCGCTGACGGGCAATATTGGACCCACAACCACTTGCTGACGAACAATTTTGCCCGCACAACCGCCTGCCGACGACCAATATTGAGCTGACAGCCGGACGCTGGCAAAATGTCTACAATGAAAGTTTTTAATTTGAGGTTTGATTATCTTCGGGCTGTGTCGGTCCTCAGCCCACCACGGGCTGTGTCGGTCCTCAGCCCACCACGGGCCGTGTCAGCCCTCAACCCACCACAGACTGTATCGGCCCTCAACCCACCACGGGCTGTATCGGCCCTCAACCCACCACGGGCCGTGTCGGCCCTCAACCCACCACGGGCTGTATCGGCCCTCAACCCACCACGGGCCGTGTCGGTCCTTAGCCCACCACGGGCCGTGTCAGCCCTCAACCCACCACGGGCTGTATCGGCCCTCAACCCACCAGTTAAGAAAAGGAAAAAGAAAAGAAATCCTGAGATGACATAAAAAAAGGTTTGTCACCTGATCGAACCTCACAAATTATGTGTGAGGATCATGAGGTCTTGAAGAGAGGTGAGGGAGGCAAGGCTCCCTCCTCCTCACCCTCCACCTCAGGAGACTCCGCTCCTCTCCCTCCACCTCAGGAGACTCTCCACCTCCATTCCCTCCACCTCAGGAGACTCTCCACTCCTCTCCCTCCACCTCAGGAGATTTTACTCCTCTCCCTCCACTTTAGGAGACTCTCCACTCCTCTCCTTCCACTTCAGGGGACTCTCCACTCCTCTCCCTCCACTTCAGGAGACTCTACTCCTCTCCTTTCACTTCAGGAGACTCTCCACTCCTCTCCCTCCACTTCAAGAGACTCTACTCCTCTCCCTTCACTTCAGGAGACTCTCCACCTCCTCTCCCTCGACCTCAGAGGAACCCTCTCTTTCCAAGTCGAGGCAGCAGACTCCGCTCCATCAGACTTATGAAAAGTAGACATGCAACAGTTCCACCCCTCTACTTTACAACTCCTCGAAAGCCATAACCACTTATAAGTAAATTACTACTAACATTATATAGAAAAGAAATCTCTCTTTCTCTTGATAAATCCAACTTTTTTTTTTCTCCTACGAACACAAGCGTTTTTTATATCTTTAGGGATATTCTCCACGACATAAAATGTCTGTGCTCTTATATATGTTGTTGGGCTGAAGAGAAAACCTGTTATAACCTGGCTAATGCTGAGTTAATAGAACTGGTTTGGGTTCCCCACTTTTACGTTACACACACACACGCACACACACACACACACACACACACACACACACACACACATCATATATACATATATATATATATATATATATATATATATATATATATATATATATATATATATATATATATATATATATATATATATATATTATCCCTGGGGATAGGGGAGAAAGAATACTTCCCACGTATTCCCTGCGTGTCGTAGAAGGCGACTAAAAGGGAAGGGAGCGGGGGGCTGGAAATCCTCCCCTCTCGTTTTTTTTTTTTTTTTAATTTTCCAAAAGAAGGAACAGAGAAGAGGGCCAGGTGAGGATATTCCCTCAAAGGCCCAGTCCTCTGTTCTTAACGCTACCTCGCTATCGCGGGAAATGGCGAATAGTATGAAAAAAAAAATATATATATATATATATATATATATATATATATATATATATATATATATATAGTGCCACCTCAGTCAGCCAGCAATCCTTGGGGATTCTGAAACACGTCTGGAGGTTGGGTGTACACGAGCTAACGAGGGCGAGAACAGAAACACACATCGAGGCTTTGTACTCTGGTGGTATGAAACACAACGTCTAAATCTCTCGCAATTTCGACGCCAAAAATGGAGAGACTGGAATGGAGAACGTACGACATTGTTTTCACCCGAGGCTAGAGACAAGAAATAGGACGATAATCATCAGAATAAAATGTCAAAATCATCCTTGTGTTGCTTGTAAAGATCACTCTCACTGATTCCTCCAGGCTGCCAGTGTGACCAGGTGTGGCTGAGGAGGAGCACTGGGCCGAGGTGCGTCCGCTCACTTGCTACAGGGTATTAGCGGCCCTACAGTAGCAAGGGGCGAGGTTATGGCCCGCTAAGGACTACGGCTGAGCTGGGTGGCGGGAGGTAGGTGGTGGAGAGAGAGCCACACTGACACTCGCTACAAGAGCGTGTAAAAGTGAGTTGATCCACCAACAGTGAGGGAGACGATCCATCTATCTTCCTCGTACTTCTCGATGCTTTAACTACCCTCCACACACAACAACAACAACAACAACAACAACACGGTGCTCGATGCTAAAGGGGGGATGGAGGGAGGAAGATCCCAGATCACTGATTGCCCTTCGTGGAGGTAAATAAAGGGGGCGAAATACCTGAACCCTGTGAATTTCCCACCTTCCCCCCCCCCCCTCTCTCTCTCTCTCTCTCTCTCTCTCTCTCTCTCTCTCTCTCTCTCTCTCTCTCCAGATGCACAAAGTAGGCCGGGCATACATGGTTTGATGCTCCTGGATTTCATTTTTCAGCCTCCCACGTGCTGGTCTTCAGTCCTGTTGCAAGAACCATTCAGCCTCTGTGGCTCGTCCATCAGCGTCAACAACGAGCCGTATATAAGCAGTGCAAAGCCCTCAGGCCACAATATTGAGCCATTCCAGTTACTAAGGTGACTGGAAGTCACACACACACACACAGAGGGGACGTAGGAACACACTGGTTCCCTGGAATCATCCAGTGAGGTCAGTCATCTACAGGACGGGATGGGCAAAGATCACGTCTTTCGCTGGTCTGTCGTACGTCTTCAACACACTTTGCAGTAACGTGATTGAGGCAGACCTTTTGACAAACCTGGAACTCGGTGTAGGTTTAGACTCTCGACGAAGAGGTTATGATCACACCTCACCGACAGGGCAATCTGGGACGGTTCCCCTTCAAATTTCCCCCTGAATCACAGCCCTTCAGTTGTACCCTCATGAGCTGAGACATTTAAAGGGGTTCGACAGCTGAATGAAAGCGAGATCGAGAAGAAACATGGACCAGGATGTTCCTGTGGCAAGACTTGAGACGTGAGGATAGGACATGATGTTTGTGGCGGGGTCATCCCCTATCCTATGCGAGGACAGTAGTCGACGTACAGGAACGAGATTTGGGTAGATGTAAATGGATAGGTATACGAGGTGAATGGATATATATATAAAAAAAAAAAAGCTACACTCATGAAGAGGATGAGGAACAGGAAATGCTTGTTCAGGGTTGTTCATGAGATGTTTATTCTAGAACTCCGTCTTATACGAAGCCTCCCTCAGTGTCTGACTGCCGAGGGACCCTTCCCTCAGCCCACTCTTTCATGGTCCCTTCTACACACCAGTCACTCCATGGGTTCTCCCACACTCCAGTCAAATCATTGACCCCTCCCACAGTCTAATCACTCATGACCCCTTCTACATCCCTGCTACTCATGGGTCCTCTTGACTTGTCAAGGACAAGCCTCAGCAAGAGAGCCATCGTTTCCTGCACCCATTATAAGAGTATAAAAAGTCACTTAACGTATAGGGTAGGCTCTTGTCTGTCTCCTCGCGTCGACTCTCCTCCCACAACAACCCTGACACATTCCCCTGAGATTGTTTGCCTAAGTTGTTATAACAACAAGTACGTCTCCAGGTCTTTGGAAATATAAAATGACCACTTTGGATAACAGAAGGAAGAAGGGGAGAGATGTTTTTCTCGAGAACTCTCGCCCATTTATCTCCTTTTTCTTTTCTTCTTTAAGATACAATACGGGCTTTTCAGAACAGCTATGGAAAGAGACATTACGTATTTGCCAGCTCTCGTAGAGGCACTTAGAGATGCGTCCCTTCTCGTTCTTGTCCCATTTCCTGTCTCGTATCGTATTAGGAAATGATTCTCCAGTGTTACAGGCCACGAGAGGAGCACGGTGACAGTCATACTACGTGGCAAGAGCCACCGTCTGTGGGTGTATAAAGCTGGGTGAGGGTGGTGAAGCCCGTCCCACCCACGGGATCCTCCTGGGTGGGTGTGGTGGAGCCCGTCCCACCCACGGGATCCTCCTGAGTGAGTGTGGTAGAGCCCGTCCCACCCTCGGGATCCTCCAAATCTCCGTATCCACAGGATGGATCCCCCAACCCCTCCCTCCCCACACCTGTTGCTCCTAATGACCACCATACTCCCACCCACCCACCTCCTCCTCCTCCTGCTCCTCCACCTCCTCCTCCTGCTCCTCCACCTCCTCCTCTCTCCACTCCAAGCCACCTTCGGCGTAGTCAAAGCGTTCTTCCTGGACTCTTACGCTCAAACTGACGTCTTGTGTTGCCAGTAATGGCCACAAGCCTCGTTTTCTGTGTCATTATTTACGCAAAGTAGTATACGCAAGCTTTGCTCTCGCCATGGCTTCGTTTCATGCTGTTCCCTGTTGGCTTTTGGCTTTGCTTCCGCATCATTCACAGCTGAAGACTTTGCTTTGCTCTAGCTTTAAGGCTTATCTTTCTTTGTCATTTCTGGCTTTAAGTATATCGCTTTCAAACTCTCAGCTTAAACCTAAATTGTGCGTGTTGTGTGTTTACACAACAAGGCTTCCTCTGCCTTATCTTGCATGGCTGCGAAACCTTATCACCCTTATCTTTTATAGATAAGAACCTACTTTAGATATTTGTGCTGTCCTTTAATATATCATCTACAGCATCTAACTCACACATAACAAACTTCTAACTTGCATTCCCGAAATTACTCACTCTGTATCTAGTATGGATCCTATAGCTATATACTCACGTTGGATGCCTAGGTGGATATGTGTTAATCACTGATCACTGTGTCGGAGCATATTAATCCGTACAATATTAATCACTTATATTAATACAATGGCTCAGAGAGACTGATTCAAAATATGGATTAATTTATAGCCCACAACAGGAGGACGAATTTAGAGAACTGGAATAGAGGTGTACTGAAAATGGATTCAAAATCTAATATTGCGTAGGAAAGAATAGAAAAGTTCTTGTCGTCTGTGGTGATTTGTACGATACAACACGAAATATAAGACACCTGTCTGGGTACAGTGAGAAGAAAACGGAAGGTTCCAAAGTAATCGTGAGAATTCCTTTTCTTGTGGATTACATTGCAAAGTTTTACGAAGTCTAAGGACGTTTTTTTGCGCAGTTCATGACTTTTGTGCAGGCAATTACACTGTCTGTCTGTCTGTCTGTTCTCTCTCTCTCTCTCTCTCTCTCTCTCTCTCTCTCTCTCTCTCTCTCTCTCTCTCTCTCTCTCTCTCTCCCCCCAAAGTCACACCATCTCACAAGGGATGACCTCGGCAGGTCATCAGGTGCTGTAGTCGGTGCACACGGTAGGTCATCATGGGGGTCACGAAGGTCATCACGTACGCTGGACGGGTCACCAAAACACAACCAGTCGTCCAACATCTCAAGAACACGAACAGTCGTCCAACATCTCATCAACACGACCAGTCGTCCAACATCTCATCTACACGACCAGTCGTCGCCCATCAGACGGACGCTTTATCCGTTCCCTCCCGCTGCCGCCGACGTCCGCCACACCTCACACGGGTTCGAACCCCTCCCTCCCTGCCTCCGTGCCCGTCCGTCTAGCCACAGCTCAAGCTGATGAGGATTCCGTGTGTCTTCATTGAATTCTTTTCTCCGCTGGTGTCGCCGCGGCCACCGCTGGCGACGCATCTGTCACCACTTCCGCCGCCGCTGGTGTCGTAGCGGCCGCCGCTGGCGACGCATCTGTCACCACCGCCGCCGCCGCTGGCGACGCTTCTGCCGCCAACCTCCGCCGCGTCTCTCGTTGCTGTTGCGGCCGCTGGCGACACTGCAGCAGCTGCTGCTGCCATCAAGCCTCGAGGGAGTGGGAGGAACTTCCTTTGTTGTCGCCCCGTGTTGCCCACGGGAGGGAGGGAGCGAGCAGCTCTCCAGTGTCACTTCTTCATTTAGCTGAGCGAACTCTTTCTCCACTCCCTCCCTCCCTCCCCCCCCTCTCCCTCTCTCGTCCTCACTTAACTTCCAGATTCACAACCCTCTCAGTGTTGTTGTTTTATTTTTGTTTTTGTTTTTTTTTTGTTTGGCCGGCATGCAAGTGTAAGAGAATCCTTTGCAACGGGCCGGCCAAACCACCCCATCAGATGGTAATCGTTAATGAGGTCACAATCTCCGGCCAGCCAGCCAGCCTCCAACCCACCCCCCTGCGAAGTTACGTCTTCGTCCTGAACTTCTTCCAAGTAATTAAGGCAAATGTAACTTGTTAACTTCGGGTTAATGGCTTTCCGTAAGGATCTGTTATCGTTGTTTACCAATGGAAGTCTGGCCTTTAAGGTGCTTCTTTCCTTCTCTGTCTTTTGACCCAGATGGATCCGTCTATCTACCTGTCTATGTCTGGTTTTCTTCTATCAGTCTATCTATCTGTCTATGTCTATCTCTACTGTTGCACATATACAACGAAGAGACGAAGCTAGGACGCCATTTGGTAAACATGCGATTGTCCAAGACAGACAATGAGCGTGTCTGTCTTGGACAATTACATGTTTAGCTTCGTTGTATATCAACTGACTGTTATATTTCTCTCTTGTGTCTCCCCTGATGATGTGATTATTACACGAAAGTGCACTTGGGAACTTATCGTGTTTCATTTTCCCCGTGGACTCATAGGAATATATATATACATATATATATATATATATATATATATATATATATATATATATATATATATATATATATATATATATATATATATATATATATATATATATATATATATAAACTAGAATTACATAAGATGAAAACGACTATTGTTTTAGATAAGAAATGCGAGCCAGGTAAGCACTGACCTGCCACACGAAGTCTAGGGTGTTCACACCCCACGTTTAAATACCCATCAGCCCTGGGTGGTGTGGACACTTCATTTTCTTTCATTCGCGCTTAACCACAGGCGCCAGTTTCTATGAGATATTCCTGGCGTTACCCGCGACCTGTTTCTAAAGCCTCCTGGGCTACTTTCAGTAGCAGGGAAATGTGGAATATGGAGTGAAGAGTTCATGAACGAGACTGAGATCCCAAATGCTACAGCCTCGCAAAGGGTGACTTTTCACTCGCGTCATGACCTCCAGCAGGCGGAGTTCGGTAACACTTTAGAATGACCATTGACCTCGGAATGACTGAATGAACGGGAATATAACATTTTGGATAACAAAACAGTACAGAGGTACCTAACCGACGCCAACATCAAACAAGTGGTTGTTATAACCAAAAGGGGAGCTAAACCACCTCCCAGCTGATGACCACTGGGTATCAAACTGTGAAATACTGTGAAAAGACACAACAGATAGGCGAGGAAATCATGAAAACTAATGAGCATTATTGAGGACTAAGTGCCTGACTTCAGCAAATGACTCTGAAAAGTTCAGAGAACTGAAGAATCAGGAAATGATGAAGACCAGACAATGATGGAGATTCTTTCAGGATTAAGACTCAGAGTATGATGATGGAGAGTCGGGTTCCTTCTCTACCTGGTGACCGATCAGGGGAAAAAACTGCCCATCACAGGGAAATCAGAGACAGTGGAAGAACACAGAAAACTGAGGAGGGACTTACCCATGACGAAGAGTTTAGAGACAGTGGGAGAACACAGAGAACTGAGGAGGAACTTACCCATGACAGAGAGTTTAGAGACAGTGGAAGAACACAGAGAACTGAGGAGGGACTTACCCATGACAGAGAGTTTAGAGACAGTGGAAGAACACAGAGAACTGAGGAGGAACTTACCCATGACAGAGAGTTTAGAGACAGTGGAAGAACACAGAGAACTGAGGAGGAACTTACCCATGACAGAGAGTTTAGAGACAGAGGAAGAACACAGAGAACTGACAATGAATTGCCAATTACAGAGAGATCAGATACAACGTGAAGGTAAGGACCAGGCAAGATGCATTCTATCATCAAAACAATAGAGATTTATATATTGAGAGTTGGACGTAATGTTGACTATAGTTCAGGTTACCCAGGGTCTTTGTGTGAGAGTGAAAAGCAAGATTTTAGAGAGAACACGGAATATGGATGTGAGTGAGGCACCCGTTGCCAACTAACTGGCTCTACCACAATTGTGTGATCGACGTTCTTGCATAGCGATCGACGTGGCAGAGACGAACCATTCTCCCCTCCCTTCCCCTCCCCACAATCAAGGGCAACACAGGGGAAAATAATGAGAAGTAAGAGCAAGTAAATATCAATCACTAATCTCATGGTGTTTGTAGATTCGACTCTTAAAGGGTTAGAGGGTCATGGGAGAAGGGCAAGACGCAAGGGGAGGAAAGAGAATTCGACACCATAGCTGGTGAAGAGGCAAAGGAGGAGACACCATAATAGCCAGGAGGTAGAGAGATGTAAATCGTTTATCACTTCTTGACTTGATGGATGCCATTTTATGAAGCAAGAGGAAAAGAGTAGTGAAAGAAGAATTCACGATATTAAGGGACGAGAGAGAGAGAGAGAGAGAGAGAGAGAGAGAGAGAGAGAGAGAGAGAGAGAGAGAGAGAGAGAGAGAGAGAGAGAGAGAGAGAGAGAGAGAGAGAGAGAGAGAGAGAGAGAGAGAGAGAGACAGAGACAGAGAAATAAAGATCTTAATACATCATCTCCACAGAGTTTGTAGGAAGTAGGATGTAGACAGGAGCCGTCCCCAGGGAAGTGCTTAACCCTCCTGATTAAAGAGTGTTGAAGTGATGGCCGGAACCATCTCAAACCCTCCATGTCATGATTTCTGGTCGCATGTCTGTCCCATGTGTCTGGCTGGACTGGGACCAATCACGTTCCTCTCTTCCTACTCGCACACACGCCTAGATAAAAATCTATCATTTTCCCTACATGTTTTCCTCCCATTCCATATAATTAAAGCACATTTCATAAGAGTATCTTTATCAACCCTGTCATACATTTTCTCTAAATACTCTTAAACACCACATGCAAGTCATTCCAATACTCTATATATTTCCTTGTACACATTCTTCACCATCCATTCTACATGAACCATACAAGGATCCTACTTACACTTTATCACATCCATATCATTCAATCTTTTTTTACCGTAACCTTTTATATTTTTTCCCAGCTTATGGATCTCGAATATTTCCCACCCCCCCAAAAAAATCCTGCAATCTACACATATCTATTCAATGCGTCTTTTACCATGGCTAAAACTCCAGTTGTCTTGTTTTCTTGGCTTCTTCTCTTCAGGCTTCGCCCTCGATGAGACCCTTTGTCATATCTGGAGTCTTTAATATGAATAAGAGAAGAAAAAAAGGTAAAAATATCGACTGGAAATAACTAGTCTTGTTTATTCTCAAACGAGTTTACTATCTTGACATTATTTCGTCTTCCATAACGAGACGAGTCATTGCCCAGTTCAATGATCGTGTTTAAAACATTTTTTTTTCTTTTTTTTTGGTCCTGTGTCGGTGTGAAAAGTATTTTTCTTTCATCTACGCGCCATTGTCTCTTCGTATAGGATTCCTATAATCCACGAAGAACAGTGTGTATAAAGACGTTTTATATCCAACTCCTTTGCGAAGCTTCAAAATATTCTGTTGGGTAAACAGAGAGAGATGATAATAGCTTGAGTTCTCATAATGTCTCATCATTTGTCTTCTTTTCTTCTCTCTTGATGTTAATAAATGTCGCTCTTTTCATTGGCTGTGTGAGGCTGCTCGTCACCTGGGCAATGTGGTGATCTCTGGGATTTTTTTGCGATTACTCCTAAGATACGACGTGATTAAACGAGGGGTTACAGACAGACAGACAAGACAGACATTCCTACACCAGCAGACTTCTCGGCCTTGTGGTTCCGCTCGGTGGACGTGGCCAGCTCTCTGATCGCTGCAAGAGTGAGGGAGACCTCAAAGCAGAAGGGTCAATACTAGGAAGGTACACTGGGTCAATATGAAGTCTGATATACTGTAGTTAGGGCTTTTCTTTAAATTAATTTGTTGTCATTAACAGCCCTCATTTGAAGCTCATCAAAGTCTTCATATATATATATACACCTCGTAGATAACATTCCAACTACTTCTTAAGTCCCTCTATCGAATTTGCCGATTTCCACATTCACCCTTGATTCTAAATCACTCATTCCATACCTTATGAAAAGAATTGGGCCAAGGAGTGAACCTAAAAGTGCACAGCTAACTGTATGGTGGAACAGCACTGGCAGAGGTGAGGCAGCCATGGGAGAGTGGGGATGTAGGGGAAATAGATAGGCGTCAGTGAGGGCGTTGTGGAGGAGGGAGAAGCAGTGAGAGTGTAAGAGAGGGAGGGGAGAGGAGCGTGAGCGTGGGAGGGTGGTAGTGACGGCGTGGGAGGGAAGGACGTGGGATTGCAACAGTGAGGTTGAGGGTGGGTAGTTCATTAGTAAGGGCGTGGGAGGGTAGCAGTGAGGGTGTGGGAGGGGTAGCCATGAGGGTGTGGGAGAGTAGCAGTTCGGGCATAGGAGGGTAAGAGTTCGGGCGTGGGAGAGTAGCAGTTCGGGCGTGGGAGGGTTATCAGTCCGGGCGTAGGAGGGGTATCAGTCCGGGCGTGGGAGGGTATCAGTGATGGCGTGGGAGGGTAGCAGTGTAGCGGCTGTAAAGGTTATAAGCCAGGGGACGTGTGTGGGAGAGGAGCTATTTAAATCCCCACAACAACAGCAGGAGCAGCAGCAGCTGAGGACAATCCAAGAACCATACACATCCCCAACAGCGGCACACGTCCCGTCTAAATAGAAAAAATACAACACTTGACCTTTAACGAGGCCGGGGGGAAAGACGGGTAAGGACGCAGGCGGAGGAGGGAGGGAGGGAGGGAGGCCTCTCGTCCACGTTGCCTTGTTAGCGGTGGCAGCGTCGCCATAAACCAACCACAGCGCCATTATTATTATACTACGGTGGGGAAATAATTGCCACGTTGCAGGCTTCTCCCTCACGTAGTGGCCAGAGCGAGGGATGGCTCCACACACGCGGGGGCATCATGTGTTGCTCCCTCTAGGTGTTTATATATATATATATATATATATATATATATATATATATATATATATATATATATATATATATATATATATATATATATATATATATATATATATATATATATATTTAGCAATTGCTCTCACTCAACAGAGATCATCTATGCAAGACATAACACATGACACACACATTAGTATCCTTCACATCACAGACATCAACACAAATGTTTCCTACAAACTAAAAGCCCTTGGAACATTTAAGCGGTCCCCAGGTTGGACAAGAAAAGGAATCCCTTTACAACCTTTACACACAATTCGTCCGCTCCACCCTAAACTTCGCCTCACCTGCCTGATCATCCACCCTCTCAAAAACAAAGGTAACAAAGCAGCAAACCAGAAAACACAGAGTACTCAAACCAGCTACAGTCTTCCTTCCCAGCCTCTGAAGAACACTATAACACCTACACAATTAGACAATAAACACAATAACACTTACACAATGAGACAAAGATCAACCCAATACGATCTCACCCCTGTATACTCCGCACTCACTTCTTCGCAACAGCACTGGATCCTTCCTGTCCAAACCCCTTCACAACTAACGAGCAGCACTGGATCCTTCCTGTCCAAACCACTTCATAACTAACGAACAGCACTGGATCCTTCCTGTCCAAACCCCTTCATAACTAGCGAACAGCACTGGATCCTTCCTGTCCAAACCCCTTCATAACTAGCGAACAGCACTGGATCCTTCCTGTCCAAACCACTTCATAACTAACGAACAGCACTGGATCCTTCCTGTCCAAACCACTTCATAACTAACGAACAGCACTGGATCCTTCCTGTCCAAACCCCTTCATAACTAGCGAACAGCACTGGATCCTTCCTGTCCAAACCCCTTCACAACTAACGAACAGCACTGGATCCTTCCTGTCCAAACCACTTCATAACTAACGAACAGCACTGGATCCTTCCTGTCCAAACCCCTTCATAAGTAGCGAACAGCACTGGATCCTTCCTGTCCAAACCACTTCATAACTAACGAACAGCACTGGATCCTTCCTGTCCAAACCACTTCATAACTAACGAACAGCACTGGATCCTTCCTGTCCAAACCCCTTCACAACTAACGAACAGCACTGGATCCTTCCTGTCCAAACCCCTTCACAACTAACGAACAGCACTGGATCCTTCCTGTCCAAACCACTTCACAACTAACGAGCAGCACTGGATCCTTCCTGTCCAAACCCCTTCATAACTAGCGAACAGCACTGGATCCTTCCTGTCCAAACCACTTCATAACTAACGAACAGCACTGGATCCTTCCTGTCCAAACCCCTTCACAACTAACGAACAGCACTGGATCCTTCCTGTCCAAACCACTTCATAACTAACGAAAGATCTTCGACTAGGAAAATAAACTAACCCTTCACCACACTTCAGCAACTTATACTCACAGATCTCCAATTCCCCCCCAAATACACAAGACTGACAAAACGTAAGCACACTGATATCTAACCCGATGAGCATTAAACAACCGTCCTCCAGACTCAGTCTTAAATACCACCTCAGGAGAAATACGTCCATTCGAAACTGCACTCCCCAGACATACACGAGTCACACTTACTCGGTTAGGCTCTCGACATCAACCATTCCGGTAACATTATAAACACTGAGTCTATATATCTCAAGACCCTTCATGACGACGATGCAGCTACAACAGTTATTCCTCAATTACACACACACACACACACACACACACACACACCCACACACAATTACTTCACTGTATGACCATTGGTTACTCCCAGCGGCAAGCGCTGTGGGAGACCTTTATAAGATAAAGAGGAATCCTGAATTATATAGCTAAGATAAGGAAAGATATATCTATCCATCTATCTATCTATTTATCTATCTTTCTATATTCATTATTCATAAGGTGTGTGTGTGTGTGTGTGTGTGTGTGTGTGTGTGTGTGTGTGTGTGTAGAGGGATGAGGCAACACTGGTACACACAGGGGCAGAGGTCTGGAAATGGGGTGGATGGGAGAGGTTAGGTGGGGGGTCGGAGGCCTGGCCTGTCCTGGCCGTGGGGGTGAGGTGAGGGAGGAGGAGGAGGAGGAGATGATGAGGGGAGGGTGGGAGTGGGTGGGTTGGAGGAGGTGGTGGTGGTGGTCAGGGTTCTCGGAAACAGCCACAGTTTCTGTTGTAATTAGAGAAACAATCAGGTGGTGTGGCGAGCGTCCGGGGCCCGATTTAATCCCATTGTGTGTCCATCTCCCCACTTGCCCTTGACCACTTGTGTCTCCCCAAAACGTCTACCCCGCTTGCCCTTGTGTCTCCCCAAAACGTCTCCACGCTTGCCCCTTGTGTCTCCCCAAAACGCCTCCCCCGCTTGCCCTTGTGTCGCCCCAACGTCTCCCTGCTTGCCCTTGACTATTTGAGTCTCCCCAAAACGTCTCCCCGCTTGCCCTTGACCACATGTATCTCCCCAACGTCTCCTCTCTTGGCCTTGACCACTTGTGTCGCCCCAACGTCTCCCCGTTTGCCCTTGACCACTTGTGTCTCCCCATCGTCTCTCCGCTTGCCCTTGATCCCATATTTTCCACCCAAGTCTACCTTTTTAACCTTGGCCAAGTATTTCTTACGCCCTTATTTCCTCCCTCATGCCTTGACTCCTGCCATTGGCCTCATATTTCTCCCTCATGCCCCTCACCACTTAATCTCTGGCTCGGCGTAAACACGCTTTAATGTGGGTTCTGTGAACTCCGTCTGCTGATGCTCCTGCGATGTATAATCATGTAATATCTATTTGCAATTACCAATTTGTACTGAACGGGGAGGGAATTTCTCATTCGTGTGTGTGTGTGTGTGTGTGTGTGTGTGTGTGTGTGTGTGTGTGTGTGATCTAGGTAATTAGTGGATTTGGATAAGAAAATGCGAAGAAAACACATTTCAAAGACATCACGGCTGTAACGAAAAATAATGACCCACTTTACATAAATATCAAACGTTATTTGCAATGTCCACAGAGTCACAATGGGTCCTTCTCCTTGCAGCCGTGTATACTAACTGGGACCGACTCGGTGGTGTCGAACTGCAACTCGGGGACGAGGGATCTCTTTTGGCAAGATATGATGGTGATGACCACAGTGTAGTAGCATGAGATCTTTGTGTGTTAGGTAAGACATGTCCTAGCGGGGGAGGCAGACGTGAATTTGGGAAAACAAAATCAAAGATTACGTAGATGTTTTTAAGTTTAGGTATAAGGCGTCCAATTGTCTCGAATCAACGAAGAATGTGGAGGCGATGTCTGTAGGATCTGTCGATGGTGTTCGATGGGTTCCCTTCCAGGTTTGTCATGTCTCTCACGATCACACCGAGAAGCTTGACCCACTACACAACCGAGAGATTGAGAGAGAGAGAGAGAGAGAGAGAGAGAGAGAGAGAGAGAGAGAGAGAGAGAGAGAGAGAGAGAGAGAGAGGCGCTGGGGTCTCGTGTGACACTACGGGAATGTGTCGAGACTGAAAGAGGAGAGGAGTTCATATACGTGACCATGGTTTTCTGATTTAGTGACACGTCTGGCAGCGGTGTAGTTCTAAAGGCTGATAAGGATGTCGTACAGGGGCCATGCCATGTACACCGCTGGATAGATATCAACGTCGCTGAGAATTAGAAGGAGGAGGAGTCGACGTGCTTCAGGTGTGCAGGTTTAGCCATCGCGTCACCTCCAGAAGGAATAAGGAAGTGCAAAGGTCCCCATCTGTGTGGCTTACGTGCCACCATCAGGCCAGGGGTGGACTGGAAGGTGTGGAGGTAGCTCATCAGGAGCGTTTCAGCTTGAGGACGTATACTAAAGAAATCTGGAAGCCAGGGACTCATACCTTTCCTCTTGTCTGAGCTGATGGCTTTGTTGATGACTCCATTGTGGGGTTGAGGAGGTCGAAGAAAATATAAAGAAACGTTGAAGGCAACGAAGGGTTGGAGCTACAGAGACCTTGTCTCCTCTGGTTTGCAGGAGATGGATATGAAAAGCTGACTATAATGTGGGTTGAAGAATTCATCTGTAAGTGGATCTAGCCAGGTCTGGGGAAGGCTAAGAAAGCAGAAAGCTTTCATGGTGTACGTCGGGGATCTGGGTGATGGCAAAAGGGGGCACATGGTGTACGTCGGGGATCTGGGTGATGGCAAAGGGGGCACATGGTGTACGTCGGGGATCTGGGTGATGGCAAAGGGGGCACAGTTCATTGAGAAATATGTGGTCTTGTTGGCTTCGGCAACAGGGGGAACATCTGAGCTGTGTTCCAGACAGCGGATAGTGGCGAGGATAAGCACTTAACAGTTGCTGCTGCTAATGATGATGATGCGAGAGGATGTTGAAGTAATTGTTGGTACGTTAAGCTTTCTCATCATTACAAAGCTGATTGTATGTTCAAGCCGCTTTAGCTCTTTCAAGATTCACATACCATTGGGCCTCGGGTCACCTTCCATGGGGCTACCCTGGTGGTAGGTAGCCATCGACCAGGGAGGGACATTACCTTGGTACTTCCCCTAAGCTTGGATGTAGGGAGGGTGAGTGACGGCTGAGCAGTAAGCTTGTACTTGAGTGGCTGTCAAGTGTCACTCCTTTGACCCAGGTTAATGTCTTTACCTCTCTGCCTCGGCCAACATATGAGCTGCTGCAGTCAACAAACAACCTCTCCATCTCACACATAACACTTGACGACACTTAAATCATATGAACCGTTCTTCGTTACTCTATAATATCCTGCGGTGAACACTACGCGTTAGACCTGCCTTCGCAAAATCTCTTACGTAGGCACTTGTAGGGAGATAGATAAGTACCCATCAAATGAAACCCCCCCCTTCCCAACGTTCGAACTTCTTTCCCATCACCGAAACCCCAACACTAGAACCTTTTCCACGATCACAAACATCCCTTCCTATCAAAATGCTTTTTATCAGTTAAAAAATCTTTTCCCATCACCAAATCCCTTCCTTATAAGCTGAATCCCCCTTCCTATTAAGAGCCTTCACTCCCTATCACCAGAAACCCCCCCCCCCTTCATGAAGTATCAACTCCATGATTTGAACCTCTACCCCACTATGAACAACCCTACCCTACCTCCTCACCATCCCTACGACGCATCCCCATAGCTACATAACCCATCTTCTACTTCCCCAGCCGTCGAGAGATATACAGAATGGAGCGGCGGCGGCGGAGGAAGAAGAAGAAGAAGACGAAGAAAAGGAGAAGTGGTTGATGTCAGCCTACCATTTTTGGAAGGACGGACGAAGGAAGGGGGGATGGGGGCGGGCACGTCAGCCTGGCGCTATCCATCACCCTAGCGGCCCAGCCCAACTAATTGACAGGAAATAGGGACCGATCTGGGAGAACCACGGCTCAGGTGACCAGGAAATTGTGGGAGCTAGACGAGGAGTGGGATGAGGAGGAGGAGGAGGAGGAGGAGGAGGACGGTGATAGGGACCAGGGAAAGGACATGGGTACAAAGACCATAGAGGACAGTGATAAGACACCAGGGAAAGGACATGGGTACAGAGACCATGGAGGACAGTGGTAGAGACCAGGGAAAGGGCATGGGCAGAGACCATAGAGGATAGTGATAGAGACCAGGGAAAGGACATGGGTACAGAGACCATAGAGGACAATGAGAGAGACCAGAGAAAGGACATCGGTACAGAGAGCATGGAGGACAGTGATACAGACCAGGGAAAGGGCATGGGTACAGAGACCATAGAGGACAGTGATAGAGATCAAGGAAAGGACATGGGTACAGAGACCATAGAGGACAGTGATAGAGACCAGGGAAAGGACATGGGTACAGAGACCATGGAGGACAATGAGAGAGACCTGGGAAAGAGGACAAATACAGAGACCATAGAGAAGAACCGTGGCAGAGACCAGGAGAGTAGAAGACGACAACAAGACCATGAAGAACAGGGGTAGAAAACAGCGAAGACAGGCCAGTGCCCAGGACGAAGACCATCACAGCGACCGGAAAAGAAAACGGGGAAGACTATTTCAAGAACGAGTATAGAAAGTAGGCTGAGGGACCCCCGACGCCAGTGGACACCAAGGGCCTTTGAGGATGGGAAGAGCGGACGATAACCAGAGGGAAGGCAGGTGGACACACGCCCACCTACACCGAACTACTGCCGTGTTGATAGCGATGTCAGCAACACCACACATCAGGCCAGCACGGGAGAGCTGACGCTGTGGTGACGAATGATAGACATCAATCAGTCAGTCTCTGCCCTCCTGATGCCGTGTTTCACACCTACACGTTCTCGGCGTCCTTATCTCCTAAGGAGAGACCAAGTTCTGTAGTTCGCCCTCCTTTAACCCATAATTATATATATATATATATATATATATATATATATATATATATATATATATATATATATATATATATATATATATATATATATATATATACTATTATCATTATTATTTATCATACTTAACCGCCGTCTCCCGCGTCAGCGAGGTAGCGCAAGGAAACAGACGGGGAATGGCCCAACCCACCCACACACGCACATGCATTTCAACGTATACATACATATACATACACAGACGTATACATTTAAACACATGTACATATGCATGCTTCCTGCCTTCATCCATTCCCGTCGATATATATACATACACACATATATATATATACATATATATATACATATATATATATATATATATATATATATATATATATATATATATATCTCGACCTCATTATGCAGTACAGGTACCTCATAAATATCCCACTTCAGCTCTCAGATCCTCACTGAAGATAACTGCATCATTTTGCTAACAGGAAGCTTTATAATATGAGAAGGAACGTCTCTCTGTATCAAATACCACACCAGCCTCCAGTCCGCAGTGCTGTATAGATTCCAACACCCTACAGATACGAGGTACAGACAAGTGAAAGGCCACCATGAACTCACACAGTCGTATTAAACACCCTGCTTATACACGTCCAGGAGATCCAGATCCTATATATGACGCCTCTCCACTCGCTCAGTAATTCACAACGCTCCATAAGCGTCCCACATGACCTGTGCATCATACAAAACTAGACAACCTCACAAGACTGGCTCGCTGGACAAGACTGGCTCGCTGGACAAGACTGGCTCGTTGGACAAGACTGGCTCGTTGGACAAGGCTGGCTCGCTGGACAAGACTGGCTCGTTGGACAAGACTGGGTCGTTGGACAAGACTGGCTCGTTGGACAAGACTGGCTCGTTGGGCAAGACTGGCTCGTTGGACAAGACTGGCTCGTTGCACAAGACTGGCTCGCTGAGACTTGACCACAGTGCACGAAATGAAATGAGCTGAGTACTGACTGTGAGTGTGGGCAACATACGGAACGTTTAGAAAAAAAAAAAAAAACTGTGGGATGCATAAAGTTCACGAGATGGGAGCCCCACGAGTGTAGAACTCCCTCCCTGTCCCTACAAGTGTACAACCCCTTCCCTACGAGTGTAGAACTCCCTCCCAGTCCCTACAAGTGTAGAACCCCTTCCCTACGAGTGTAGAACTCCCTCCCAGTCCCTACGAGTGTAGAACCCCTTCCCTACGAGTGTAGAACTCCCTCCCAGTCCCTACGAGTGTAGAACTCCCTCCTAATCCCTACGAGTGTAGAACTCCTTCCCCGTCCCTACGAGTGTAGAACTCCCTCGCCGTTCCCATGGATGTAGAACTCCTTTCCTTTATGGTATACGTAGGTGACTGATAGTAACGAAGGTGATACAATAGTTGATCTGCTGACTGAAGAACAGCAGATGCAGTAGCAAGCAACCGCTCGTTAATACGTCACGCAGCTTGTTAACAGTCTCTCATCTCTAAACCAATACCGTCTCAGCAACACACGTCGTTAACTATCGAATGACCCACTGAACACCCCAAACAGCTCATCTACAATCCCTTGTCAGTGACACGACTCATTAAATCAGATACTGCACTACATCATGTGCTAATGATCGTTAACCACAATTATGCAATTTACTTGACAACTGCTGATGCTAATTACCCATAAAACAACTGAACTTGACAAGGGTGGAAATGA
Source organism: Panulirus ornatus (assembly GCF_036320965.1). NCBI lineage: Eukaryota > Metazoa > Arthropoda > Malacostraca > Decapoda > Palinuridae > Panulirus > Panulirus ornatus. The sequence continues at coordinate 6,226,050 of NC_092233.1, read as the reverse complement.
GTCCTTCTCTTAATAATCAAAAACCATACCGCTAATACATTTATTTATGTAATATTCTTTATTTTCCAATTATTGATATATAGAATATATGGCACAAAAAAGAGGAAAAACCTATTAATACCACTGTGAATCTCAACCTTAAAATGCCTATGGTTTATATGAACGTATATATCACAGATCCCTGAGATCATACATGTCGTCACAACATTTCTTTCTACAACATAATTTCGTTATTTTGTCGAAGGAATCGTTCCCTCAGAACATAATTTCGTGAAATCGTTCCCTCAGTCTCTATAACAAAAGGCTTTTCATGCTGGAACGATGCATTGTTATCCTGGCCACTTTTGGTCACTGTACGTTGGCTGATAAGTGTTCCCAACGGTTTTTGCCAGTCTGACCAAAATAACGCCAATTACAACCGTTACATGGCACATTGTATACACTACTCGTCGTCCTATCTGCCTGGGTTGTTGTTCATCGTGTTGCTGTATGTGAGAGCCACACACAGACTATCTAATTTCGTGAGCTGGAACAATATCAGCGAAACGTTCACGGAATGGTGGAACAAACGTGCATTGTCTACCCTGTTCAGTTTATTGTTATATAACCTATTTTTGGCTATATTGTGATACTGTTTATCTTTTTTTTCCGATTTTCAGTGTGATAATGGAATTCATTACCTATATTTGATATGACGCTCATTTCTTCATCCAAACACTAAGAGTCTATAGTCTTATGAGCTCTTAGAAACATATAGATGTATATAGATATCATCATCACGATTGGAAAAGAAATTATATTAAGGTAAGATGTTAATGGGTTTTCGACCCATCTTAGTTTGAAACATACTTTAGCTTTTAATGTTCTCAGCAACCGAACTGTGTAAGCGACTGTTAATCTTCTCCTGTAGTGAATCGTACAAAAAAGACAAATTATTCAGTCATGTCAGCGACAAATTAGCATCTGAGGTCAGTGGCCAAGGAATACAACACGTCACCAACATATTCAGACCTTACAATATCATCTGACTGAAGACTGCTTTGCAGTCTTGTGCCTATTCCACGTTCATGTTTCCAAGTACAGGAGAATGGAGAATGCCCATAGCCATACCAAACCTCTAACTAAACACTTTATCATGAAATGTTAAATGACGAATCATCTACACACAGTTTACTCAGTTAAACAGTTAATACATCAATGAACTCCGTCAACACCTAGACTAATAACCTTTGCGAGAAACTAAACATCAAACATCATGTGGGGACAACAATTAAGAATTATTGTAGATAATCGAAAGTTTTAACACAGGTTCGACTTCCAAGGGATGTGAATGCGTTCTCCTGATCTACAGTGTTAAGGATGAACGAGTTAGTTATGGTGCTAACAAAGGCTAATGGCAGTTATACAAATGATATTGAGTCTATATTATTGATCCTATGGATATTGTAATTAGGTCTATGCGTCTTGATTAGAGCGTATTAATGAGGAATTTGTTGAGTTTGGAATACAGAACTTGTTTAATGAAGTCATTCCCTTCCTCCAGTCATACTCTGAGTTGTCTGTTGAACTCTGGTGAACTCACGGTTGACTTTATCTGTGAAGTTGGAACGGTGTTCTCTCTGTCTTCATTATGATCACTCAGCAGTTCACGAATGATTTCTCTCTCACTGTTATTATGAATATTTATGATAACGAAAGCGTCATACTTATTAACCTTTGTGATTTAGATACTTTGAACCTTTTCGTAAACTCTGAATAACAGTGAAGGATCGTGTAGAGCAAAGGATTATACACTATACCATGAATAAGGTCACTGTTATCACCCTGGATCTTTTAAATCTGGGAGAGCCGTTTGCCTATCTTCACTACACCCATTTCAACGCCGAGGGCAAGAGGGAGACACAACACACCCCTGGCATACAGGAAGCCTCATCATCATCATCATCATCATCATCTTCATCATCATCATCATCATCTTCATTATCATCATCATCATCTACTGTCTTATATGAGGGGCTGGTGACGTAGCCATGGGTTGAAACCTGTCATCCATTGACTATTTCCTAATCAACCTTCCCAACTTCAGTAGATGTTTAGTTCCACATGGGGCATCACCGACCACCGTGTAGCCATTTGTGTAGCAACCTGCTGACTGAGTTAGGAGACTCTCCTGTTCTTGTTTATAACTTTGAGGAAGTTCTGGACTTCCAAGGTTCATCATTCTTCGTCACTGAGTTGTTCCCCAGACAGACCAATGAATGTTATGTATGAAACACTTGCCGGCATTCGCAATGCTCGAGGTTATACAGAGAGAGAAAAGCTATTTTATGGAGAGAGAGAGAGAGAGAGAGAGAGAGAGAGAGAGAGAGAGAGAGAGAGAGAGAGAGAGAGAGAGAGAGAGAGAGAGGGGCGATGTCACTGAGAATACAGCATCGTTAAAGAAGTTTTCATTTCTAAAGGGTCTACATTCCCCTGCTACTGGAAGCAGCGCAGCTTTTGGAAAGGTCTTGGGTAACAACAAGACTCCTTGAAAAATGGTAATCTATATATATATATATATATATATATATATATATATATATATATATATATATATATATATATATATATATATATATATATATGTATATATATATATATATAATACATTCTTTTTTTCCTCGTCTTTCATTGTCAACAAAGGGAAACTGGAGGAGCAAGAAGAAGAAGAAGGACTTACGATTCATGTGTTGTAAGGTGGCCCAACTCAGCAGAGTCGATTCATCGACCTCAGCCACAGTGAGGAGGAACCTCAGTGTTGGTAGCCTATATTTAACTCCTGGTGGCTGGCTCTTTGATGGAGTGAAATGCAGATATTGGGCAACGTGTGTCTCGCATCTGGTCAGATTAATACACCATCAGAATAGGGTCGCTTTGCTCCTGCCCCTACACCCCCGTCCTCCTCCTCATTCTCTGACCTCCCCTGACTCTCTCTCTCTCTCTCTCTCTCTCTCTCTCTCTCTCTCTCTCTCTCTCTCTCTCTCTCTCTCTCTCTCTCTCTCTCTCTCTCTCTCACTCTCTCTCTCTCTCTCTCTCTCGTGTGTGTGTGTGTGTGTGTGTGTGTGTGTGTGTGTGTGTGTGTGTGTGTGTGTGTGTGCGTAAGATATAAGAAGAAAGGGGTGGTGGTTGGTCTCTCATAAGTACTGGAGAGAGAGAGAGAGAGAGAGAGAGAGAGAGAGAGAGAGAGAGAGAGAGAGAGAGAGAGAGAGAGAGAGAGAGAGAGAGAGAGAGAGAGAGAGAGAGAGAGAGAGAGTATCTGGCGCGTGTGTGGTGTGTGCTGTGTGGGGTGCTGTGTGCTGTGCTGTGTGGTGTGGTGTGCTGTGGTGCGGTGTGAGTGTTGCCTGCAGCCCACCCTCCTCCTCCTCTCCCACAGAGCACAGATCTGCTGAGGTAAGATGACGAACGTCTCCATCCATATGACAGGGCAGTGTTCTCCTCCACCTCCCGCCCCGCCCGCCTCCCCCACCACACACACACACACCAAACCCTCACCGTCCGCCGTCTACCTCCTCCCTCTCGCTCGCCGGGGAGACGCGGCTCTCGTCCATGAGATGGATATGAGGGTGTGGGAGGCCGGGGGTGTGGGGGAGCAACGGGTTGACTTACGCGAATACGTTCATTCAACCGAAGACAACCGCTGGTTTTGAGGACACTGGGGAGAAGGTGGAGGGAGGGAGTTTTCTTAATTTTTGGTTCGTATTATGGAAATGATAAAGGAAGATAGTTATGATAAATAGATACATGAAGGAAAGGGCTAAAGAAATGGGTCAGCATGTCGAAAATGTGGGGATATTCTGTATTTGTTATGAGGTAAACCATTTAAAGTATTGGTTGGTTGGTGTGAAACAAAACCATTCGAGATATGAGTTGCTGTGAGGGAAAACCACTCGAGATATGAGTTGGTATGAGGCAAAACCATTCGAGATATGAGTTGGTATGAGGCAAAATCATTCGAGATATGAGTTGGTATGAGGCAAAACCATTCGAGATATGAGTTGGTATGAGGCAAAACCATTCGAGATATGAGTTGGTATGAGGCAAAACCATTCGAGATATGAGTTGGTATGAGGGAAAACCATTCTAGACATAGGTTCGTATGAGGCAAAACAATTCGAGATATGAGTTGGTATGAGGCAAACCCAAGATATATAGTATTATGAGGGGACACCACTGGAGGTACTGGTTGGTATGAGAAGGGGTGGTTGGGGGGGGGGGGGTGGATGGAACCCCTTGAGAAATCTGTTGGTATGACGGCACTGAAGTGGTAAGACGAAGATGGGTGGGAACGGGGAGGCGAAATCGGCTCAGAGAAGAACGAAAAATAAAAAAAGAAAAAAAAATCTGCCCAGATAACAATAATCAGGTTGGGAAAGCTTGGTTACTTACTGTCTGGGATAAGGGAGATGGGATCGTGGGAGTAGAGAGAGAGAGAGAGAGAGAGAGAGAGAGAGAGAGAGAGAGAGAGAGAGAGAGAGAGAGAGAGAGAGAGAGAGAGAGAGAGAGAGAGAGAGAGAGAGAGAGAGAGAGACGCACACATTAGGGACACATTGTTGTAAATCAGGTGAGTCAGTCAGACAGGTCTGAGACAAATAGTCGTGGGCATCGATCCAGTGTCTTTAAATAAACTTTTCCTTGTTCGCTGGTGCCTGTGTGTGTGTGTGTGTGTGTGTGTGTGTGTGGTTATTGCGTCAGAGGGGTTTAATGTGGGTGGGGTGGTTTTTTGGCCTTCCATTCAATAGGGACATATGAGTACCGGCTAAAAATAACCGCTTCATGTTCACTATCGGCGTAAAAAGAAATGTGTTTGCCCGAGAATTTCGCCTTAAATACCAAGACTATTAATAGCTTGTTTTCTTTTGTCTCGCGCACGAGATAATCATGGAATGATCTCACACACACACACACACACACACACACACACACACACACACACACACACACACACACACACAGGCACACACACACACACACACACACACACACACACCACCCACACAACCAGTCATTACAGGTCCCGCTGACGTGCCTAACCACCGGGGGAAACAAACACATCAGTACCTTAGCTCTCACGGCTCCAGCCCCTCCTGGTACGACACTCTATCGGTACGAGATCCAACTCCAAGTCCATACTCCTTACTTGCTACAGTCACCTGTTTATATACCCAAGTCATACGAGGGTGGGCTCCATCTACTTCTCTCTCGTCTCATAGACCCAGAGTCCATCTATCGAGCATTCGTTTAGCCTCCTGTCTATCGAAGATTTACCTGTAGACCCGTACTCATTACCACGTCTGTTCATGCCCTTAATTTCAAGAGGCCATATATTACATTGGGTTATCCTAATTACCTGTCTATCCTTGTTAATCACAGCTGTCGATCAGATCCAGCGTCATCGCAGGCTCCTCATCCACTCTATCATCACGGTCATCGTCCACGTCCCCAAGCCTACGATCTATCCCCAATTCAATCGACCATCTATCCCTTATCCCCACAGGCAACCTACATCCACCACCCTAAATTTCAGGTTCTCTGCCGTCAACCTCACCATGATGACCACCTCCCTACCACCATTAGCACGACCAACTACTTCCCTGCACACACACACACACACACACACACACACACACACACACACACACACACTGGATCATCAATCACCATCGCCATCCAGTTGGTCAACCGCCGTCCTCTATCCCTGGTTATTGGAGCACGTCAGGTCTATCCTGCCACGTCTATACACGTCACGAACCTGCTGCTCAGGATCCCGGCGAAATATTGGGATATGGAAAGCAATCATCGAAACCACGAGCTGGGTCTTGGGGGGGGGGGGGGGGTGTCAATACCTGACCCACAACATCATCATCCATCCACCCCCACTGTCCTCCCGGCTCTCTCTCTCTCTCTCTCTCTCTCTCTCTCTCTCTCTCTCTCTCTCTCTCTCTCTGTAATCATCTCCATCTTCTATGTCCTCTTCTTTTCCGTAAACAAAGACATAGGTACACAGACCACACAGACCCCAAGGTCCAAGCGAGGTGGTCTGACCTTAACACTACAAAAAAAACCAGAAACCACCTCTCTCTCTCTCTCTCTCTCTCTCTCTCTCTCTCTCTCTCTCTCTCTCTCTCTCTCTCTCTCTCATCGTTTCCATTCCATTTCTCCTCTTCTCTTCCACCTCTGAATGGTTTCTCTCTTCCCCCCTTCACACCCTCTTGTCAAAAGAGACCTTCGTTAACTGGCCTCTGCTTGGTGGCTTTCCCTTCGCCTATTTTTCGATCACCAATTTCCTACAGTCCTAGTGTTACCGCTCATAACGGTTCAGCCCTAAGGGTTCTGCCCTAAGGGTCCTGCCCTATGACTCTGGCCCTTAGATTCAATCCCTAAGAGTCCAGCCATCAGCTTTCTTCCCTCCAAGGCTCTTGCTGTACCGGTCCTGGCTTTTAAGGCCCCCAGCCCTGAGGGCCTCACCCTAAGGGTCGTATCCCAACGGACATGGGGTCAATAGACTAGTGATAACGATAACCGAGAAGATAACACCACTTCACACAAGTAACTCACCAGAGCAGCGCGGGGGAGCGAGCGAAGACCCCAGAGTCTGGTCCAGCTAGCGGGTGGCGGAGAGAGAGACACAGAAGTCTACGGGCAACACTTGCCACGTTTAACTTACTGTCATGATGCGCCACGAGATAAATAAATGAACGATAAACTGTAGTTTATGATGGAATCTAATTGCCGCTCTGTGTGAAAAAACCTGGTGTTGCCTAGTAGTTATTTATGCATATATTTATATATTCAAGTGAAGGTAATTCATGTTTAACGGGATGCGCTGGTGGGAGGTGGTGAAGCCAAGGTTATCTTCAGGTTCCACAGCCTGGGACTCTCTTTCGTAACATAACAACCATTCCTAAGTCTGATCTAAGTCTGATCTAACCTCAGAGCGACAGTAACGTAGCTTGTGACTCTCTCGTTACGTCCTTTTATCTGTTACTTGCTTCGTCGTTATCATTATTGCTCAGCTGACCGGAATCGTTCTCTTCATTCAGTCGCTGAGCATTCGCGCACATCAGGTCATTAAGGCATGAGTGGCAGTCCGTCAGGCGGTGAATGGCCATGTCTTAACTACTTGACCGTAATGGCTTCTCGCCTTTGACCCAACCATTAATGTCAGGTCAAAGGTCGAGCCATTATACTCAAGGGTTCTATGCCATGGTGCTGAAGAAGTTAACATATGCAAACCAATCACTCCTATGAACGTAGGACTCGAACCTGGTCACTCCTATGAACGTAGGACTCGAACCTGGTCACTCCTATGAACGTAGGACTCGAACCTGGTCACTCCTATGAACGTAGGACTCGAACCTGGGACAAATGCTTGACAATTTGAGAGCACATATTCACCTCTATGAAGAGGGTTGTGAGAGGAGTTCATCTGGTAGTCGGTTTGTTTGAGGTGAGGTAATGAGACAACAGGTGGCAGGTGGACACGTAAGAAAGATCTCATAACATGAGTGAGATGCAAGGAATTTCCTATTCACAGTCTTCCTCATTTTCTGCAAGAGCAAAGTCGTGGGAGAGATGAAAGCGACAGTATAACACGATTTTATAATCTTCCATCTAAAGAGATGAATTATGGAAAATCCTCAAAGTAAAGTTAGAGAGGTTAGGGGCGTTATGGGGACTGCCTGAACACATGTGTGGGTCACGTCCAATGACCTCATACCCATTGCCGTGGCCTGACCTGTGACCACACACACACACACACACACACACAGAACCCGACAGCAATCCATCAAATATCACAAAGATCTCGCGACGAAGCCCCTCTTTCTTTGTCTAGTGTCAGAGGAGGACGTACTGCAAGAGAAATGCAATATATATATATATATATATATATATATATATATATATATATATATATATATATATATATATATATTCTGGCGAGTCTATCTCCTGCATGAGTTTAGTGAGAGCGAGTCCTTGACGGACACAACAAAGAGTAGTATGATGGTGGTGGTGAGATCAACAAAGGCCCTCATGGTGTTCGTCTGTCGAAGAGACGAAAAGAGATACTCGCGGTGAAGATCCCAGTCCATAATCACTTTTATGGAGGATTTGAATGGAATCGACTAGACAACGTAGGATTGATAAAGAGATACGACGTGTAGTATTCAAAGGTAGATATGTGTTAGGGTTAGCCTCCGAATGCCAGATCTTCGGTGAGATGTGGAGGGAGGTTTCTTAAAGAGTCCTTACGACGTTGTTTATGGCTGAGGACATGGCTATCATGCAGCGCTCACATCACGAGAATCTAGACTCGAAGAGACGTGTTGAGTTGAGGGGTGTCGTCAGATGTTATTTGTGTGTGTGTGAGAGAGAGAGAGAGAGAGAGAGAGAGAGAGAGAGAGAGAGAGAGAGAGAGAGAGAGAGAGAGAGAGAGAGAGAGAGAGGGGGGGGGGGGGGCAATGAGGGCGGCTCTGGTCTGCAGCCTGCCACAGGTTGTGGAGTGAGGTGGCCTGGCTCGCTGGGGGGGAGGACGGTGACTGGCTGCGTGTGGAGGATATGTGAACCACATGAAGAACTAATTGTCTCTCCTCTGTGTATACACCAAGCGACTCCCTCCTCTTCCCTAAGTTTTCTGTCGACGCTTCCTGTGTTTGCTCCTTGGCCCGTAGCGACCTCCGTCTATCCTTCTGGCCACAGTGACCTCCGTCTCTCTGGCCACTGTGACCTCTGTCTCTCTGGCCACAGTGACTTCTGTTCCTCTGGCCGCGTTGTTCCTCGCCACTTCCCCTCTGTGACCTCCGCTCCAGACCCATCTCCTGCGACCTCTCATTACCCACGACCTCTGCGTCCTGTCCCTCCCTCCTCCTCAGCTGACCTCCGCACTTCCTTCCAGGCTGACCTCCTCCCTCTATCCCTCCCCAGATGACCTCCCTCCTCCCTTCATCCCTCTCCAGCTGACCTCCTCCCTTCATCCTTCTCCAGCTGACCTCCTCCCTCCATCCCTCTCCAGCTGACCTCCTCCCTCCATCACTGGTCATGTCATCAGGTCAGGAACGCTCCTCCCCCTAAAGCTTCTACCCTGATAGTGTTTACGAAGATGTTTTACCCTCACGTCTCCCTCTTGCCCAACTATAGACCCTTCGCTTACCCCTCTCCCTCTTCTTGCCTTACCCACGCACCCCACAAATCCTCTCCTTGCCTTGCCCTCTCTTTCCTTCCCTCTTCTTGCCTGGCCTTCCCTCCCCTCTATCACCCAAGGCTTGGGACGTGCTCAACCGAATGATGAAAGTGTTCTCACCCGACAAGACTGGGACGAGGGGGTCCCAGTGAGCTGTTTTCTTTTTTTTTTGGGTCTGGTGAACAGACGCTGGGGTAGGGGGGAGAGGGAGGGGGTGTCTGGTGGGGAGACGCTGGGAGTCTTTGGGATCTGGTGGGGAGAGGATGGGGGATGTCTGGGATGCTGGTGGGATAAGGCTGGGGATATCTTGGGGGTCTGGTGGGAAGAGGCTTGGGGTGTCAGGAGGCCTGGTTCCACAGTGGTTCGTGGCAGTCACACCGACCAGCTTGCAGACCTTCGTGACGAGGTGGGGGGTCCCCCAGGGCATGGGTCTATGACCCTGGCTGTGGGTCTGTTCTCACAATCTGTGAGAAGTAATGTTCCTACTTATAAAGGTGTCTTAATGTAGTAAACGACGGGCGTTAAGTAAGTTTTATCTATCTATCTATCCGCCTGTCTATCTGTCTAGCTATCTACGTATATCTATTAGGTGATAACTGTCAGGCCTCCCCTATCTGGTGCAGACCGGGTTATGTAAAGGTAGATAACGCTTAACAACGGAAGTCTGTTGAACTGATAACACTGGTCGACCTACAGATAAGACTTATGAGGTCCTTTGTGATTTTTAGTTTACTTAAATAAAGTATTTCGTCTGAGTTGGAAGCAGGAGAACCATGGAACCTTTAAGACCACATCTCCAGTTACGAGCGACAGTGACGCAGTTACGAGCAACAGTGACGCAGTTACGAGCAACAATGACACAATTACGAGCAAAAGTGACGCAGTTACTAGCAACAGTGACGCAGTTACGAGAAACGTTGACGCAGTTACGAGCAAAGGTGACGCAGTTACGAGCAAAAGTGACGCAGTTACAAGCAACAGTGACGCAGTTACGAGCAACAGTGGCATAGTTACGAGCAAAGGTGACGCAGTCACGAGCAAAAGTGACGCAGTTACAAGCAACAGTGACGCAGTTACGAGCAACAGTGGCACAGTTACGAGCAAAAGTGACGCAGTTACGAGCACCAGTGACGCAGTTACGAGGGCAAATTACTTCCTGTATTATGAGCTTCAGGAGACAGGAGGAGCAGCGCCATTGCAATTACAAGAGAGATCCAGTACGGGCCATCTCGGCTTCCAGTAAGGACCTGGAAATGTCCCCTCTCTCTCTCTCTCTCTCTCTCTCTCTCTCTCTCTCTCTCTCTCTCTGGTACGTTCCATTTTTTTTTCTTTTCAGACGCTCATTTGGATGGCGATCCTCGGGCGCGAGCGAGTGTTGGACGCTGATATGACCCTTAGTAATTACGAAGTTTCCCCCAACGACTTTTCAGTCATTTGACCCACAACAACAACAACAAGAACAACAACAACACGATTCTTTTGTGTGTGTGTGTGTGTGTGTGTGTGTGTGTGTGTGTGTGTGTGTGAGTGGGTGTTATGATGAAGTCATTATTGCAACACGGAAATCTATACAACATTTTGTGACATATGATGGGCATAGTACTGCTGTTATACACACACACACACACACACACACACACACACACACACACACACACACACACACAGACGCGTCTCTTCGTTGTATATCAACTGACTGTTATATTTCTCTTTTGTATCTCCCCTGATGATGTGATTATTACACGAAAGTGCACTTGGAAACTTATCGTGTTTCATTTCCCCGGAGAGCAAAAATGGATGTGTTGGAAATGAGATGTTTGAGGACAATATGTGGTGTGAGGTGGTTTGGTCGAGTAAGTAATGAAAGGGTAAGTGAGATGTGTGGTAAGAAAAAGAGTGTGGTTGAAAGAGCAGAAGAGGGTGTATTGAAATGGTTTGGTCACATGAAGAGAATGAGCGAGGAAAGATTGATAAAGAGGATATATGTGTCGGAGGTGGAGGGAACGAGGAGAAGAGGGAAACCAAATTGGAGGTGGAAGGATGGAGTGAAAAAGATTTTGAGCGATCGGGGCCTGAACATAGAGGAGGGTGAAAGGCGTGCAAGGAATAGAGTGAATTAGAACGATGTGGTATACCGGGGTCGACGTGCTGTCAATGGATTGAACCAGGGCATGTGAAGCGTCTGGGGTAAACCATGGAAAGTTTTGTGGGGCCTGGATGTGGAAAGGGAGTTGTGGTGTCAGTGCATTACACATGACAGTTAGAGACTGAATGTGAACGAATGTGGCCTTTGTTGTCTTTTCGTAGCGCTACCTTGCGCGCGCGCGCGCGCGCAGTGGGAGGGGGGGTGCCATTTATGTGTGGCGGGGTGGCGACGAGAAAGGATGAAGGCAGCAAGTATGAATATGTACAAGTGTTTAAATGTGTACGTCTGTGTATGTATATGTATGTATACGTTGAAAAGTATGGGTATGTATATGTGCGTGTGTTGGCGTGTACGTATATACATGTGTATGTGGGTGGGTTGGGCCATTCTTTCGTCTCAAGCTTGCGCTACCTCGCTAACGCGGGAGACTGCGACAAAGTATAATAAATACATTATATATATATATATATATATACATATATATATATATATATATATATATATATATATATATATATATATATATATATATATATATATATATATATAATTTTCGCTTATATATACATCGTTTTGCTATTAAAATTCAGTTCGCAAGGCGTCAGTTGACAGAAGCCTCACTTAGAAACTCGCACAGAAAATGTACATAACAAAAACGTTTTTAACTTGCTCAGAAGCTCGCGGTTTCTTTAAACATTTACTGAACGTTTTTCTGTGGGAGAGACTTCTATATCTAATTCTAAACGCGAATGGTACGGGGGGAATGAAGAGAGCTGATGACCTTCCCTGAACTGGAAACGTTTGACTCCTTGGATGACCTCTGACCTTTCGGTGACCTCTGACCTCCAGGTCAACTCTTATATTTCGATGACTTCTATGGTTCCAGGTTCATATTTTGGCCGCCTTTGACCTCTGGCTGACCCTGATGTCTCTGTCATGTTAAACGTGACCTTTGGCTGGGTCACCTATATCCTATGGTGACCTGTTAGCCTTGGGTCATCTTTTTTCACCAGTGGGCGAGTCTCTGGATGACTTTCGACTCCTGAGTGACCTTTGATCTCTTTGTGACCTCTGACCTCCAGATGACCTTCGACTTTTGGGTGACCTTTGATCTCTCTGTGACCTTTAGTTGACCCCTGATCTCTCTGTGTGACCTCTAACCTTTGGTCTCTGGTTGACCCCTGTCCTCCGGGTGACCTCTGACCTCCACGCGACCTTTGAACCCTAAATGACCTGTGATCCTTCGATGGCCAACGACCAGTGAATGTCTTCCCATATCTATGCTATCTCTGGGTGACACAGATACCATTATCTCTAAATCTAATGTAAGGTCTCTAAGAGAAAACGCTTGTGTCTCTCATCTTCAAGTGGCGGTTAGAAAGTACATTCTGCTTAGAAACCATTGCTGATGTGTCCATCGTATCAAAGTGGCCTTTACGGAGGATTTCTGAAAGGTGATTTTTGATCACTGTTTCGATCACTGGCACCCAGCTCTCGGTTTCTATAAGGGGGCGACCGTCAAATCACTCTGCTTGACCCATGTGATTAAGTAATTACCATCGTATCTCCATTCTTCTGATTGGGCTGAGAGTATTCGTAATGTTCTCAGGTTCCATAAGGGTCGTGTTTGTGTCATAGGGCTACCGGAGTCTAAGCTTTATGCGACTCTCGGAGACTGCCGACCTGTATAGAATTGTTTTCCCCCATAGTTTCGGACCCCGCTCGAATGGCATGGTTTTCTCCTCATTCTGGTCAAATTATGGTGTCCGGGTCATCCCTGGTTGGGTCACGGGAGTCAGGTCATATGTAGATGAATGAGGTGTAGTCAGGTGAGGTCAGGTCACTAAGAGACAGTTGAAGACAGGTCACTATGGAAGAGTGAGGTCAGGTCATAGAGAAGGAGAAACAGACCAACTCAGGTCACGGTCGATGGTCTACTTCCGAGTCATGTCACTGCCAGGGAAGTGATGTCATGTCACTGCCAGCGAAGTGATGTCATGGCACTGCCAGCGAAGTGATGACATGTCACTGCCAGCCAAGTGATGTCACTGCAGGTTCAGCTTTGTATTGCTTCCAACTTATGTCACTGAATCAAGTCACTGAGAGAGGTCACTGTGTCTGGTCATTGGCTGTGCCACTGTAGAAGTCATCCACTGCCAACAGTGGTCACCCACTGACTTTAGCAGTCACCCACTACATACAGTGGTCATCCAACGAGTGGAGTGGTCACCCACTGACTGTAGTAGTCACCCAGTGACTACAGTGGTCTTCCAGTGACCACAGGAGTCACCCACTGTGTACAGTGGCTACCCAGTGACTGGAGTGGTCACCCACTGACTCCAGTAGTCACCCACTGACTCCAGTAATCATCCACTGACTACAAGAGTCACCTAATGACTGCAGTGGCCACACGTCGCAACTATACAGAGTAGGGGGTTCACTCTGACTGCCCAGAGAGAGAGAGAGAGAGAGAGAGAGAGAGAGAGAGAGTCTGTTGGTGGGCGTGCACCCTGGCCAGCTCGGCCGTCCTCTAGAACCCTAATGAGCGTCCTCTCTCTCTCTCTCTCTCTCTCTCTCTCTCTCTCTCTCTCTCTCTCTCTCTCTCTCTCTCTCTCTCTCTCTGGTCGACCAGACACCCCTACCCCCCTTCCCTCGTTCAAAGTGCTGTAGATAAGGCCACACTCTATAGCTGACCTAATAGCTTCCAAAGTTTCAGTAAACGGGTCAGCTAATTTTAATTATTTTTTTTTTTTTTTAGCTCACCTCCCTCCCACCTTCACCCTCACCTCCCTCCCTCCATTCTTCAACCCGACCCATATTCCAAGCCGATGAGGGCCCCATCATGCAATCTTCATCCTTTTTTTTTTCCCTTGTTCGAGTCTCAAAGTTCGAGGTGGAGGAGGAGGTGGAGGAGGAGGAGGTGGTGGAGGAGGAGGAGGGAGGAGGTGTCACTTGTGTTGGAGTACTCACTCCACATCTCCTGGCCCAGTGGTGTACTAGATAGTGAGGTTGGTGCTACCCTTCTGCTGGAGGTGGCTCAACCATGAGGGCTCCACCACGGACGAGGTAGCCATGCCAAGGCCAGTGTCTTCTACCCCGATGTTAATGAAAACAAAATCCCTTCTCTTGCCACGATTATTCTTTTTTTTGGGTGGGTGCAGTTTAATTAAAACAGACTGGGTTGCTGTTATCTGGGGGCGCGCCGCCCGCCCGCACCTCTCTCTCTCTCTCTCTCTCTCTCTCTCTCTCTCTCTCTCTCTCTCTCTCTCTCTCTCTCTCTCTCTTTCTCTCTCGCTGGTGTGTGTGTGTGTGTGTGTGCGCGGGGGGAAGGATAGGAGCTGAGGCAAGGGACTTGGGGGAGGGCAGGGGAACAGATGAGGAGGCAGGGTTGCAGATAGGGAGACAGGGCTGTCAAGGAGCGGAGGAAGTTCAGGAAGGAAGAGTGGGGAGGAAGTGTGTCAAATTGATAGGGAGAGGATGGAGGAGGCGGAGGAGTGGAAGTGTCGAGTGTGGGTTGTGGGTGGAGGTAGGGCAAGTGTAGTGGGTGGCAGAAGGGCAAGTGTAGTGGGTGGTGGAAGGGCAAGTGTAGTGGGTGGAGGTAGGGAAAGTGTAGTATGTGGCAGAAGGGCAAGTGTAGTGGGTGGCAGAAGGGCAAGTGTAGTGGGTGGCAGAAAAGGCAAGTGTAGTGGGTGGCAGAAGGGCAAGTGTAGTGGGTGGCATAAGGGCAAGTGTAGTGGGTGGCAGAAAAGGCAAGTGTAGTGGGTGGCAGAAAAGGCAAGTGTAGTGGGTTGTGGCAGAAGAGGCAAGTGTAGTGGGTGGCAGAAGGGTTACACTATGGTGCCTGAATCAAAAATCGCAGTGAGGGTGTACGACGCGGGGACACACACCCAGGGTCGCTACACATTCCCATCCACACGAGTGGATCAGTAACACAAGAATCCTCTCAACCACACTCCCTTCCTCAACCCCAGCGTCCCAAGACTGTGTGAGCGAAGCTACCATACCATACCATACCCCTCCTCTTACTACAGCCCTTCTCAGCCGTCCACAATCCTCACCAAACCACTGATCCCATATACAGAATAAAGAAAAAAAAAAAGAAGGGAAACTCGCATTACCACTCACGCTTTGATCCTAAGACACAGAAGGATCATCTGAGTTGCACAGTGTTCCTGACGTCTCTTGGAACACACGTCTCTGGCCTTTTATCGGTTCATTCACCAGACCCTCCTCCCTCCTCCTCACTCCCTCCCATGTCCATGGCCTTTGTTTTGGCCATCTCGTTCCCTCCTTCCCTTCCCCACTCTACACCTAACACAACACCACATTATACACAAGCTCTAGTGTAGCATTCAGATCACACAACGCTGATAGAACAACCGTCCAAATCGACCGATTGTAACTACGTTGTATTTGCCAGCAATGAAGTTATTACATAAAAGCCAGAACAGATAGAGGCGTCTGTTGCAACTGTTGCCAGAGACCTATCAGCTTTAGTGCGTGTGCGTGTGCCTCTGTGTGTGTGTGTATGTGTGTGTGTGTGTGTGTGTGTGTGTGTGTGTGTGTGTGTGTGTGGGAGGTATCATCGACATTCACAGGAGTCGGGAGAACATCTGTGTACATATGCCTGTGTCGTGTTCCGGTGTAGGTTGGTGTATGTGACAGACAGATATGCAAGGTGGGTGTGTGTGTGTGTATGTGCGTGTGTAACTGTGGGTACATGAGAGGCCCAGTGTGTGTGTATGTGTGGGTGGGTGGGTGAATTGTGGCGTGGGAGGGCAAAATGTGTCTGTGTGGTGAATGGTGGCGTGGGAGAGCCAGTGTGTGTGGGTGAATGGTGACGTAGCAGGGCCAGTGTGTGTGTGTGTGTGTGTGTGTGTGTGTGTGTGTGTGTGTGTGTGTGTGTGTGTGTGTGTGTGTGTGTGTGTGTGTGGTGGGGGCGTTGGAGCGCCAGTGTGCATATGTGGTGAATGGTGGCGTGGTAGGGCCAGTGTGCATATGTGGTGAATGGTGACGTGGGAGAGCTAGTGTGTGTGAGTGAATGGTGACATGGGAGGGCCAGCGTGTGTGTGTGTGTGTGTGTGTGTGTGTGTGTGTGTGTGTGTGTGTGTGTGTGTGTGTGTGTGTGTGTGTGTGTGTGTGTGTGCACTACAGACAGGTGTGCGGTCCTCAGGACGGGTGTGTGGGTGTATAGGTGGGTGTGCGGTTATGTTGGCTGGAGTGCGGATGTTTAGGTGGCTCTGCGCTTATGTGGGTGGATGTGTGAGGTTATGAGATATCTGAACGGGGACACAGATGTGTAGGTGGATGTGCAGGAGTGTATGAGTGGATAAGCAGGTATGCATACGGGTATGAGGGTACGTAACGGGTGTGTGAGTGTGTGGGAAGTATTTGGGTGTTCAGGTGTGTAAGTGGATGAGTAAGTGGTATAGCAGGTGCGTAGGTGGATGAGTGCGTGCGTGTTCACGTGTGTAGGCGGATGAGTACGTGTGTGTGCAGGTGTGTGGGTGGATGAGCATGCGGGTGGCATTGCAGGTGTGTGGTTGGATATGTAAGTGGGTGTACTGAGGCGTGGGCGGTGGCGCGGGTGTGTGGATGGACCAACAGGTCCGTAATTCTATAAAAAAAAATAACAATAACATAAAAATGCCAAAGAAAATGCTAAAGAAAAACGCCAGCCGAAAAAAATCCCCCCTGGACGCCCCCTTTTTTTTTATCAACACGGGTCGACCTGGGTTTTACTAAGTGTGTTTGAGAGGGAGGGAGGATGAGGGAGGTGGGTGGATGAGTGAGTGTGGATGATGGGCTTATGTGTGGGTGAGACGGGGGAGGAGGGGTGGAGAGGGGAACAGTGGTGGGTGGATGAGTGAGTGTGGATGATGGGCTTATGTGTGGGTGAGACGGGGGAGGGAGGGGTGGAGGAACAGTGGTGGGTGGACGAGTGAGTGTGGATGATGGGCTTATGTGTGGGTGAGACGGGGGAGGAGGGAGAGGTGGAGGGGGAACAGTGGTGGGTGGATGAGTGAGTGTGGATGATGGGCTTGTGTGTGGGTGAGACGGGGAAGGAGGGGTAGTGGGGGAACAGTGGTGGGTGGATGAGTGAGTGTGGATGATGGGCTTATGTGTGGGTGAGACGGGGGAGGAGGGAGAGGTGGAGGGGGAACAGCGGTGGGTGGATGAGTGAGTGTGGATGTTGGGTGTAGTATGTGTGGGTGAATGGAGGAATTAAACTGTTGTGGGTATGAGAGGGGAAAACTGGTACTATATACATCATGTTACTGATGTATTGTCCCGGAACTCAAGCCATAGTCTGGTCAGCCCCCCCATATGCAAGGGGGTAAGGGGGCGTCGCAGTAGTAATAGTAACAGCTGGACTGATTCTCTGGGGGTATGTGAGTTGGCAAGGAATACACAGAAAACCACTTACGACGCAGAAATACGACAGATAAAGCTAATGAGATTCACAAGAGCAAAGCCATCTAGCGGGCTTTTGAGAAGGCCTGCTCACAATGTCCGGGTTCGAATCTCCGACCATTATGAGATATAGGGTAGCTATATGTATCTATATCCGTCTAGGTGTTACCGGATTCCGCCTACGACACGCACAGCGACGGAGGTTCATTCATCCTATGGAGAGAGGCTGCGTCATCGTGAATGGGCACGGGAGGAGTATAATGTTGGCAAGAAGGAATCCATCGTTTCCCTGCTACTGCGCGGGGCGCAGCTTAGAAAACGGCAGGAGCCCCGACAGGAGATGCCCTGAGGTTGTATAACGACATCTGTCTATCTATCTGTCTATCTATCCATCCATCTATTTATCTATCAGTCTATCGATCTTCAAACATACTGGGTTTTGTCAGACTCCGCGTGACTGTGGTTACGTATGAAAGGAAAAGTCATCTTTAGCCAGTCTCAATCATTGCTCAGATGAAGAACGAGAGAACAGTCTTGTTGTGAAGGTTCTCGCTGAAGTGGAGTGTATCTATTCTCTGCTTCTGATTGTAGCGCAACCCCAAAAGCTGCCAGTGCCCAATTAAAGGAGTCCTGGGGTTATAGATAACAATAAAAATGATAATAATGATAATAATAATAATAATAATAATAATATTAATAATAATAATAATAATAATAATAATAATAATTATAATAATAATGCTAACAATAATGATAATTCTGATAATGATAAGAATGTTTATATATATATATTTGCTCATGACAACGAGGAACTGTAGCATATGGGAGGACCCGAGCGCTTTCGTGTATTGCATCTTCAAGGAAAAAACAAATGCGATGTATATATATATATATATATATATATATATATATATATATATATATATATATATATATATATATATATATATATATATATATTCATGCATGAGTATATATGCCTGAATATGAAAAAAGCAATTCCTTCAATGTTCCATCAAAGCGAAAGTAAACTACCAATTATTCCTGAACCCTCCGCCAGTGCACAGACCACTACTCCACGCCTCCTCCTGTCTTGACTCGAACTTCGGGAAACTTAGCACGATCAAGGCAAGAGGCAGGCAGGCAGCAGCAGGCTTGGAGGCCAACCTTATCATGGAGGAACACTGTCTCGCCTCCTGTCGCCATCTCTCGTCGACGCGACATCGTAAGCACTTGGAGACTGTCAACATCTGGTCATCTCAGCGATATGGCGAACGTGCAGCTGGCGGGCTGTTCTGTACATCCACGCGTGCCTCCCCTTGTTGCCCTCCGCTTGTCCCCCCACCACGTCTCCCCCCACTATTTTTCTCTCGGTGGGGATTGATCCTCTCACACCAGCTGGGAAAGAGTCTTACGCGTCTTTCCCTCCTCCTGTGGCCCCGACCCTGCCGAGGGTGAAGTCTTCCCTCCCGAGTCTCTCTTATATTATACCATATTTTTTTTTCTCCCTAAGCGTTGCGGATAATAATGACACGAATATTCAAATGAGACGAGAGAAGTAACTGCACCGAGACTCCGATACGAGAGATAGATAGATAGATAGATATATAGAGATAGAGATAGAGATAGAGAGAGAGAGAGAGAGAGAGAGAGAGAGAGAGAGAGAGAGAGTGTATGTAAACTTTACGAGACAGACAATATACCCCATGCAACAGCTCTCTCTCTCTCTCTTCTTCCCCCACACCCTCACCCGCACCAGTTCGCTGTCGTTCCCACATATCTCCTTGAGATGTTTACCAAGGGGAAAACACCCTTATGTGTCAACTCCTCCACTCCTTAAACATAAGACGAGGGCAAACAGGTTCTTCTTCCTCTCTCCACACACATCCTGTGGCCCCCTTTCCCCAACCTGCGCCACATATCTTGGCTCCTTTGTTTACTTACACCATATATACATATGGGCTGCTTCGTTTAACCGCATCAATATCTCGACCCTATTGTGTATTTGCACTGTATATTCAGATCCTATTATGTACGGTACACGATGGCTTATACATACGTTTGAATTCTTGTGCCTTTTATTGTCGTCTTTCAAGGGCGAGCCATACCACCGTGAGGTTCTGAACTGTTGCATGGCGGCCTGGAAGTATTCGTGCATCTATTTGTTGCTCTTCCAAGTAACATCTAGAGACTCTAGGTGTGAGCACCGCTAGACCCTTAGATTTTAGCTGTGGTTCCTTCAGAACCAGATCGAAGTGTTCAAGTACATCACATAGGCCTTGTGATGGTTGTGGCTTTGTTTCTTTCTCTTCCACTACCACACCGTAGCACCCCAGATTTTGGGTGTGTGTGTGTTCACACATTGTGTGTGTGAGATACCGCAACCTGTCCTTGAAGGCCTTTCTAAGGCCACCAAAAGCCATTCTTCAAAAGCCTTACAGTTCATACGAAGTTCACTACACTAGTGTAAAACAAGCGATCTTATCGCCTTGAATCATAACTAAAGTATTTTAGCATTAAAAAAGTCAGGATCCAAAGGCACCAGGGCCTGGCTCTCAAGGTCAACAAATGCCACCTTTAAAACTGATAAAAAACTTTTTTTTTCTTTTCTTTAACAAAAGCAATATCTTCCCCTCCAGCGCCGGCCACCACCTGCTAGTTCTTTCTGCAACTCTCTTTCATTTCTTGCCACACGACCTCCTCCTGCCTCCAGGAAACCATGGCATGAAGGCCCTCTCATAAGCAGGCGACCTCATAAATCACAAACACACACACACACACACACACACACACACACACACACACACACACACCGATGCACAACACAGAACATCCTGCCTTCATCACTACATGAAGTCTCCACGAAGTCTTTTAAGACACGAATCCATCTCAAACCTTCCAGTCACCATGATTGGACAGCCACTTTCAGCTGACCAAAAACACTAACCAGTCCAGAGATCACATACGACCCAGACCTGACATTTACTAACAACAGGAGGAGTATCAACAGAGAAGACACACATACATACTGAATGGCCCTCAGAACACTCACTTGGCACCAGATTTGGACAACAAAAGAAATCCATCGACTTCCTCTATAAGCAATTCATCCGCTCCACCCTAAATACGCCTCACCTCTCTGGCCGTACACCCCATCTCAAAAGCAAATATAACAAGGCTTCAAACCACACAAATTAGGGCGCTTAGAAGAGTCACTGGCTGCGTAGAAACCACAAGCATTCACAACCTACACAATGAACCAAAAATCCTCCCAAGTCCATCCTCACATCAACATGTTTGGGATTCCGTTCTTTGCAAGAGCGTTAGATCCAAACCACTCCATAGCTATACATCGAACCCCAATGACAGACTATAAAGCCTACCCGAGCCTCATCAATCTTTCGGTAACATCTACTCACACATCTTCCCTCCTACACACCCCCGTCTCCCTCATCCATAACGGACACAACACTGGCGAAAGACATACACACTGGAACGGTTCGTCAAAGCACGACACATCCTCCCTCGCAATTTAGTCCTAAGCACCAACCCCCTAGCCATATATATATATATATATATATACATATATATATACACACCCCACTCAACACACTGAACCCCCCCTCCTCGCCCCCCGACTACGACAGAGTCCCTCCCTCCCTCCCTCCCTCATACACACTTTTCTATACAACCTGAAAAAAAAAAATATATAAAATAAATTGCTTTCGTATATTCTTTATCACTCGATATACGAGAATAGCTTTCACAGTATATTCCACTGATGGCTGGCATGTAAATCTTGATGTGTATTCGTATATTTCGGCTGAAAATTGGAATTAATTGTGGTCTAAAAGCCTTCCATATAGTCCACATGATATGAAGTCCCAATCAGGTGAGTGGAGCTTAATGCTGGATATTTTCTATTTTGGTAAAAGTGATATTTTAAACCTGAGGAATTGTGTCCCCTGTCCATGACATGGCTGGGTGGCAGACGGTCGTGGCATGGCTGGGTGGCAGATGTCTATGACCTGGCTGGGTTCGGCAGGCGCTCGTGGCATGGTTGGGTGGCAGACGTCCATGGTATGGCTGGGTGGCAGACTTCTATGGTATGGCTGGGTGGCAGACGCTCGTGGCATGGCTGGGTGGCAGACTTCTATGGTATGGCTGGGTGGCAGACGTCCGTGGCATGGCTGGGTGGCAGATGTCTATGACACGGCTGGGTGTCAGAAGCCCCCACCCCCCCTCCATTACCTCGATGCAATGAACCTCCAACCCTTCTACTCGCTGACGACGCTTCCACCACACCCACCTACACAACCCTTCCCCCACACCCACCCACACAACCTGCTCCCTAGGTGTCACATTAGTGACAACATTTCAGAGAAACGTTCCCTATCAGTCTAACTGCATATCTATCTATCTATCCATCTATCTATCTATCTATCTATCTATCTATCTATCTATCTATCTATCTATCTATATATATATATATATATATATATATATATATATATATATATATATATATATATATATATATATATACACACATATATATATTTTTTTTTTCAGGTGACCTTATCTCTCTTAAAAGTAAAAAATAAAAAAAATAGAATTCACTGAAAAGCAAAGGAATATCCCTGATTGACTGTAGCCTCCCAGCAGATAGCGCGGGGCCAGAGCCGGACTTTGAGTGACTCTCCTTCATTACCTTTACATAAGTAAAGTCAGAGGATGCTGAGATGACTTCTCCCTCCCTCCCTCCCTCACACTCCGTGGCTCAGTCAGACCCACGCCATTAGAAATATGAGCGTCCACTCCATCCGCCCATCTCCCTTTCCTTCTATATGATATATATATATATATATATATATATATATATATATATATATATATATATATATATATATATATATATATATATATATATATATGCCAAACCTAACCTAACCCTAGTGAAATAAGAACGCGAAAATCTTTTGATTTTTTTTACGCCATCATTGAAAATACGCGTAAGGAAAGAGCGTATTTTCAATGATGGCGTAAACACATTATAGGAGACTTTCGCGTTCTTGTGTCCGTGTGGATAGGTGATGTCTGGCATTCCTTTAGGTAAAGGTATCATATTATTGTAGAGGGACATTATAAAGGATTGGAAGACACTAATGGCTACCATATCCTCAACCAGATACAATATCCCATGCTATCTTAATGATACTCGAATCCCCTTCTGGTAGTGTATTATAATTACCAACACTACTTTAATTATAATCACCAACACTAATTATAATCACCCACACTACCTTAATTATAATCACCCACACTACCTTAATTATAATCATTCACACTACCTTAATTATAATCATCCACACTACCTTAATTATAATCATCCACACTACCTTAATTATAATCACCCACACTACCTTAATTATAATCATCCACACTACCTTAATTATAATCACCCACACTACCTTAATTATAATCACCCACACTACCTTAATTATAATCATCCACACTACCTTAACTTACCATCTTCACTTGGCGGGTTAGTACAGACGCTGAAAGAGGATGAAGGAAGGATAAAGAAAATGGCGAGTCTGGATGGCAAACTCAAATAAATGGCTTAACACGACGACCTCCCCCCAAAAAACTTCCCGTCAACTAACCCAATAAGACTTACCAAGCAGCCAAGCCAGAAATTCTTCCTCACTTCTGGGAAATACGACCAGACTCCTGATTCTTCGAGAAGCTCCTAGGAAAGCGGTTGTGTGTGTGTGTGTGTGTTACGAAAATGGAACGTATTTCTTTTTTTTTTTTGTTTCCAGTCCACAGAAAAACTGGTCTTCGTTAACTTGCACTGGAAACAGTGAACGGCGTCAGAGGATCCGATCGACACGTTGTGAATCATATGAATCTGATCCTTGTTCACTTGTTCTGTGACCTCATGTATATGACGTCACCGCCACAACGTCATTCATAGGCTCCATGACGTCAAAACGACGTCATTCTCGAGCGAAAATGATGGTATTTGTTTACTTCCAGCCGAGACGTCCACATTTTTGGCCGAAAATACAATTTTGCTTTTCCAGTAAGTGATCAAAAATAACTTCAGCATTTGCCACAGAAACTCATAAGTAAGTTTTCTGTTTTAAATGCATTTCGCGTCCTGACTTCGTCTCTTCCTTGTATATCAACTGACTTCTATTTCGTTCTTGTATCTCCCCTGATGATGATGTGATTATTACACGAAAGTGCACTTGGGAACTTATCATGTTTCATTTCCCCGTGGCACTCATAGGAATATACTTGATCACGCGCAAAATTGTGATCCTTTCCAATATATATATATATATATATATATATATATATATATATATATATATATATATATATATATATATATATATATATATTCATCTGTAATAAATGTAATTTTTTCGAATTATTCACATAATTTCAAACATCGGGATGGTTTCCATGCACCTGGGATGGTATAAGTTCAACCAACTTATATAAAATCTAACTTAATCTCATGAGATGTAATCCAATACGAAGACAGCGAAGTTTCCTCACATTCTCACCAACAAGTCTTATTAAAGAAATATGAATGAGGCGACAACCTCAGACGACGAGGGATATTGTAAATAAGGCAACTAAAGAAGTTACGATATTCTTTAAATATCATGTGAAATAATATTCTTCTTTTGCTTTAGGTCGATGATGAACTCGACCGCAAGATCTTTACGAAAGACGTCATCAGAATCGACAATAAATATGGCTGCTGAGTTAGGTTTTCTCGTCGTCTGCTTCTGATTCATCCAAAACAAATGACGAATTATCTGGCACACAGTCAAAATCTACCTCTCCATCTGCGCTCCTGCAGTCGGTTAATGTCTTCGTTTTCTTTTAGGTAAATTTGAAGACACGTTTCTCACATGACGAGTGGCGAAAAGTTGTTCTTTCAATGCGCGTCATCAAAGTCCACCTTGGTGTACACCAGTCAATTCATGCTAAGCTACATCCACCTAAGCTAGCCTTCACCTTTGTGGCGGTCAAGTACGAGGTTTCTATCGGGTTTATGGATCGTCATTTCACCATAGCTGTTCATGAAGCAACTCCTTGGTGTCGGAAGTTCCAGAGTTTCCAGTCTGTTAATTGTGGGAAGGCGATCCAGGCTCTCAGATACGACTCCGTCTGTTCCAGTTCATGCCGCCAAGCGCCAGAGGCAAGCAATCGTCTCCGCATTGTACGTTTCTTACCGCTGTCTTTCCCCAAAGATAACTCCCCCGGCGTGGGAAAATGCGCCTTCCAGACACCACCTATAATGTAGACGTGTAATACACACACCGCATGATATGCATTTAACTACACACTGCAATGACTTTACCTCATCCATTCACGAAGTATCTTTAGTTTGTCATTTCCTGTTGCGTTTAGTGCTCGCTCCCTGTCCGGTGTTCACGCCTCAAGAACAAGAGTCGATACATATCGACCTGGAGATCGGAAAACGATCCTCAGCCCCGTGATGAAAGTGAGGTCATGTGTGAGTATTGTGTGTACTGCAGTATTGCACATGCCTGTGCATCTGGACCATCAGAGCATGACAGCTGAGATGAGGAACTCTCACACTCATGAGATGTCATCTGTCTCTCCTCGAACAAGATATCTTCACGTTTGCTTTTTTTTTTGGTCTATGTTCCCTTTTGGAAGAGATATATTAGATCATTTATCTGCACCGAGAAGCCTATCATATCTTCACTTATCATGGTGGGTCTTACCCTGTATATGACACAGTACAGAAGCTGATCTAATTATTATTCTGTAGCCTCTTTGACCTGTGTTGCGTCCAGGCTCCTGGCGAGAGAGAGAGAGAGAGAGAGAGAGATAGAGAGAGAGAGAGAGAGAGAGAGAGAGAGAGAGAGAGAGAGAGAGAGAGAGAGAGAGAGAGAGAGAGAGAGAGAGAGAGAGAGAGAGCCAGTTACACAACCTCAGCTGATGTCACTGCTGACGCCATTGCTGACCTTCAGCCAAATTTGTTTTATCATTCTGCAAGAAATAGGAATTTTCGTCCCAGAAAAACCCATCAGCTGTTGACAGTGGCTATGGAGCCCACGTCAACGGAGTGGTCAACATTTTCCCTCACTGATGTCATACACCCACACACTAAATGAAAAATAATCCATCGTATGCTTCCTTTACCTTCACGTATTGAATAGATATATAATTAATGTCCCGTAAGATCTCGGTTACCCATGGAAAATCAGCGTCAGACACTTTGCCAGCTGAGAAAAACGAAATGTCTTTCTAATTCTCACACATTTCTTAAAATCTCCTCAGGTAATCCTCAAATCTGACTGATGGTTGCTAGCTTCACCTAACCTCCTCTGCATCCATCGGAAGGTAACTTTGCAAAAAGAAAAATGTCACTAGAGATGAGACACAGTGTGGAAATACGTCTACAATGATCTTTTTGAACAGCGGTTCCCTCTAAGACATCCACATATCATGCACCCCCCTGACCGCGTCCCTCATAGGTAAATTCCTTAACTCCTCTGACTCCCATCATCCAGTGAGTCCACAGAATTTCAAAGAACTTCAGAGAAATGTCGTCGGTAGTATATTTACTGAGGCTATTTCTTGCTCTTACTTTTCTCACATCATGCATCTCCTTCCACAAGAATTCCTCGTTCTCTCCGAAGTTTGCTGATACTCGCTCACCCCAACTCTCATTTGCCCTCTTTTTCAGCCCGTACAACTTCCTCTCAACTTCGTGCCGCTTTCTCTTGTACATATCCTAATCACACGCACTCCTTCCTTGCAAGTAATGCCTACACTAGACGCAGCCTGCTTCCTGATACACCGTGAGTCGAAAGTTGATTTCGTTGTTAACTTCTCATTCCAAAAAAGTCCATCAATTCACAGCTACTGATTGTATATATATATATATATATATATATATATATATATATATATATATATATATATATATATATATATATATATATATATATATATATATATATATATACATATATATATATATATATATATATATATATATATATATATATATATATATATATATATATATATATATATATATATATATATATGTGTGTGTGTATATATAACATGCATCCGAAATGCACGTATATTGCTTTTATGTTAGGAAACACCAGAGAAAATATCATGTGGGTCTCACACTGATCTGAGCATGTCGTAATCTGCTCTACTGTGTGGAAAATTGTGGGAGAATGGGAACCCTGCTCACATTAGTGGTAAATGGTAGCGCTCGATGCTCCATTATATCTTACCAAATGGATTCAGAAATACAATTCCTGCCCTGTGTCCTGTTGGGCTTCGTTCAGTACACACTTACACCTACGCACAAAAACACACTCTCTAATACACAACCAAGCACAAAGATACACATATGCACTGAACAGATACACACGCACACCTACGTATGCAAACACACAAAGGCACTTGGAAGTACACACACACACACACCAAGAAAAAGCGCATGAACACACAAACACGCACACATATGTAAAATCATAAAATCACAAAAGACGCACAGACACAAAAATACAAATATTTACAAAAATCAAAGATATATGGATAAAGATACATATATACTTATAAGTAAACGCGAAACTGCACCAGTAAACTGAGTGAGAATACAGGGAATGTGGACAGCATACAGAAGTTTAAGAAGTAGTCTGGTGACAGTGAGGGCTCAAGAAATGGTGTCCTGCGAGTGAAGAACTCCATAAACACGTTAAACAGCCATGGTGACATCACACACCCCTGCCACAGACCCATCATTACCTTAGAACCACTCATCCTCCTCTCTACCTACTCGCACGGAAAATCAGTACAGGAATAGGTATTTGCGGACACGTATCCCTGTGTTATGCTTGCTGGTCATACCTCTCACACGGACAAAGCTCCCGAGCTCAGTCTTCCTATGCTTTGTATACGTACACCATACGCCTGGCCCTCCCATTCTCATCCTAGTATTCATACCAGTTTTCTAACTCTCTCTCTCTCTCTCTCTCTCTCTCTCTCTCTCTCTCTCTCTCTCTCTCTCTCTCTCTCTCTCTCTCTCTCTCTCCTCCTTCCAGTTTTTATATCTCCCGAAATCCTTTGGCTATCATTTTCTATTCTACATCTAGTATTTGACCTTGATGAGGAGCATCTTTCGATGAATGTAGAATTTTTTCATGAAAAAAACATCGAGATATATATGATTTCATGTATAACTACTCAGATTGCGAATGGACCGAGGGAGGAGTCTAGTTCTGACAAGTCATTTCAGTGGATCAGGAAGAGCAAAGGTTCCAGGATTGAACCCTGCGGCACGCCTGAGTGACCCCTAACTAATTTCGACAAGGTTCCTCTGACATACATCCTTTGTTCCCCTCCACGAAAAGCAACTTTGTACCCATCAAAGGCGTCTCGCCATAATTCCAGCCCCTGGTGATTCAAAACTTCTTAATCAGCCTCCTGTGTGGGCCTAGTGTCAAATGCTTTCAGTCAGCCAAGATACGACCATTGAGTGAGCGTTTGAGTCTGTGTACGTTTACGTACCGTATGAGTAAATTGAGAAAATGGCAAAGGACATCTTCTTCCCCACAGGTCACTTGTAGTTAGGATATCTTCTTCCCCACAGGTCACCTGTGGTTAACGTAGTGTACCTGAAATAATGTTGAATCGCCAACTCTCTCTCTCCAACACTATTCTCCGCATCAGGACAACCACACTCTTACACCAACGTTCAGATCCTCCAACATGACGACTCTCCTCTCCTCCTTCCCTCCTAACGCCCACCTCGGTCCGCACGACCGTACTCCAGCATTGACGTCAGATGCTCCAACAGAGAGAGAGAGAGAGAGAGAGAGAGAGAGAGAGAGAGAGAGAGAGAGAGAGAGAGAGAGAGAGAGAGAGAGAGAGAGAGAGAGAGAGAGAGAGGTGTGTGTGTGTGTGTGTGTGTGTGTGTGTGTGTGTGTGTGTGTGTGTGTGTGTGTGTGTGTGTGTGTGCCACGCACAACACGTCAAATTATCACAGTGGAACAGAAAATCCACCCTGAAGCTTTTGGACACTTGCGAGTCAACAGTGTTCGAGCCCCCTGACGTGGGTGCTGGGTGCACGAGCAAACACTGGCCAGCGCTTGGCTTCGATGGCAAGAGGGAGCCATCCAACGTCACAGGAGGGAGGAGGAGGAGGAGGAGGAAACTCGAGCTAATATCGGCTCTCCAAACTTTGCCTTAGGGGGACATCGATTATTAACAGGTCTTCGAGAAAAGAACGCGCGTCCGTTTTATGAGTTGTGTCCCCTCGATAATAACAGAATCGCGAGGGGGGGTCGGCTAAACTCTTTGGGAAGGAGGGACTCGGCATCGTCCCAGTGGTCGAGTGTGTGGAGGAGAGAAGGGGTCGCTCATATGCGCAGTGATGGACTTCTCACTGTACGGTGAGGGAGGAATCATTTTAGCTTTCGTAGTCATGAGAGTCAATCAATACCCCACCTCTTCCATCACATCACCACAACCAGGGTATCACCACCTCTTCCATCACATCACCACAACCAGGGTACCACCACCACCCCTTCCATCACATCACCACAGCCAGGGTACCACAACCCCTTCTATCACATCACCACAGCCAGGGTACCACCACCTCTTCCATCACATCACCACAGTCAGGGTACCACCAACACCCCTTCCATCACATCACCACAGCCAGGGTACCACCAACACCCCTTCCATCACATCACCACAGCCAGGGTACCACCACCACCTCTTCCATCACATCACCACAGCCAGGGTACCACCATCACCCCTTCCATCACATCACCACAGCCAGGGTACCACCACCACCTCTTCCATCACATCACCACAGCCAGGGTACCACCATCACCCCTTCCATCACATCACCACAGCCAGGGTACCACCACCACCCCTTCCATCACATCACCACAGCCAGGGTACCACCACCACCCCTTCCATCACATCACCACAGCCAGGGTACCAACACCCCTTCTATCACATCACCACAGCCAGGGTACCACCACCCCTTCCATCACATCACCACAACCAGGACTGGACACTACCACCACATCCCTTCCATCACATCATCCCACCCAGGGCACCACCACCCATCCATCCTCCCCCCTTCCATCACATCTTTCCACGCAGACCTGCTCACATTTTCCACTGAATCACTCTGCATAATGGTTCAGCGGTGTGCCCTCCTGCCTGCCTGAGAATCTCTCTCTCTCTCTCTCTCTCTCTCTCTCTCTCTCTCTCTCTCTCTCTCTCTCTCTCTCTCTCCCCTCCTGCAGGAGCAGCGGGCCGGCCGCTCTGTTCCTCCCTCATCACTGGATGAGACCCTTCAGTCATTTGAATTTTGGACCATAACCTTTCCTCCCTTGCCCTGTTGCCTTTCCCTGAAGCCATAAGCTAATCTCCCTTGCCCTGGTGCCTCTCCCTGAAAGCCACAGCCTTACCTCCCTCGTCCTGGTGCCTCTCCCTGAAGCCATATGCTAACCTCCCTCGCCCTGGGGCATCTCATGAAGTGGTAGCAACGCGTCCACCCTACAACTTGCATCATCAGCATCATCCACGTCGATTGGTTCCTTGATTACCTGTCCTCCTGTCCTCTGGCCAC
Organism: Panulirus ornatus; assembly: GCF_036320965.1. Lineage (NCBI taxonomy): Eukaryota > Metazoa > Arthropoda > Malacostraca > Decapoda > Palinuridae > Panulirus > Panulirus ornatus. The sequence goes on along the minus strand of NC_092233.1, from coordinate 6,195,597 downwards.
GAATTTTGTCACCTCCCAATCCTCCATTCCACTCTCCATCTTGCCAGCTGCTGCCATTGGTGTATCTTATAGTTTACGCAGGTCAAAAGATGCTTCATGTTGCTCTATGATTCCTTCCTATGGGCTGCCATGACCCGCTGGAATTGACGGCAACATGAAGCCATCAATGCAGCGGAACAGCTCTCACACTCGACTCTGACGAGTCTACGAGCAGCCTTCGCTCTTCAAGGTTATGACTGATATCAAGGGCAGCCCTCAGACCACTTGCAGTGATGCAGGCGAAGAGGTTATCTTCCATCTTGAGGAATGGGGTGTAGTCTTTCTGGCGGGCACGAAACACAGACACGGTCACATTTCCATCCAGCAGATTCCAATGTTTCAGTCTCGAGCACAAGTTCTGTCTTACTTCTCCACAGTTCCAGATTTCTGACGAGTTCGCCTGATCCATCCTGCGTGATCCTCTGTGGTTTACCAGACGTCACGTTGGGTGTGAAATCACGATCTCTTGGTGTTGATGGCTCACGTGTCTCACAAATTTCGTCATCCTGTTCGTCCTCCGGCTCCAGGGAGAATGATGAGTGGGGGAGGTTCCAGAGCGGGAAGGCCTTCGCCGTGGTGTACCGAGCGCACAGCAGATGGCACATTGGAAGAGATTAAGGTCTCCAATTTCACTTGGTGGAAATACCTTGCCGGACTGGAGGAGGCACGATGGTAGAGGTCATAGTCACTGACGTGATCTGTCGACTCCCTCCACGTCATGGCAAAAAAAAAAAAAAAGAGCATCGATCAACTATTGCAATTCAACCAACTGCTAAAGGTTTGTTGCACTAGCATTGTAGCATATGCGTGGGGGGCGGGCCCCCAACTGTGGCCCTAGGCCCTAACCTTACGTAAGCCGAGGTAAAGACGGTAGACCTCAGCGATGATGCAAAAGGCACCGCGTCACACACACACACACACACACACACACACACACACACAAAGAAAGTGATCCGCACTTCTCACACACACTTGTGACGCATCCCTGCTGACTTTCGCCAAAGAAACCACTCAACAACGGTCACTTCCATCGCGGCACTTGCCACAGAATGACAGTAAACCGGCATATGGCACTTCTAAAATACAATAAAAATATCGTACTGTATCGCATTTGTGAAGAGAAATCATCTCTCACCCTGATGATAGTATTTAGATCCAGCTCCAACTCCAATACAGACTTAGGGACATGAAGAAGCAAGCGCGAGACGAAAGCACGACACGAATGGAAACGTTGGGGCTCGAAAAGAAAAATAAATTCAGGAAACGAGTACGACACGTGTGCAGGTGGATGTGACTCCCCCACCCCCACCCCCACACACACACACACCACAAGACAATAACAAACGGCAAGTCCGGTGATGTACGACCTGCATTTATCCACTTGCCTCAGAGCCGCACAACGCCAGAAACCTGGGCAATATATATATACACACACCGGGACCCCATCACGCCCTTATTTTCATCGCCAGAGCCAATTCACAATGCTAAGCGTCACACGTTAGGTGCCCAGCGCTCCGGGATGAGTGAAGATGGAAAAAAAAAGAAGAAAACTCATTCCCGGTACATTTTGGCTGTTGACCAGCGATATCTGCTTCCTACTGTTACTCTCTCTCTCTCTCTCTCGTCACCTCCATCTCCGCCCTAGAACGTTTGAGTCATCCCGCCCTTCATTCAATCACATATAATGACCAGGACGGTTAGTGGGTGCCCACGGACGGGCCCTCCCCCTGGGGTGGGCTGGCTGAAACAAAAAGCAAAGGTCCCCTCTTTGGCTTGTCCCTGACCAAGCGATGCCTCGGCTCCTTGTTACTCACTCTCTCCTCTCTACATCAGGCACCGTACAGGTACTACCGATCTACTCTCAGGTAAACAATATACAGGTTAAAGATTCATACGTCAGTATCAGTTACCAATTACTATGTAACTGATCGCCGTTAGGTCACGCTGAGGTACCGTACTGGGTACACTCAGAACCTCTTCAAGAGGTACTTTGGGGATACATCAGCGTACCTCTGCTTCTACATTCTACTCCTCCGTCTCGTCATCTCATCTCTCGAAGTCTCTCATCTCCTCGGTGAGAGACAACAGGTTGTGATACGTATCGTCTTCGATCCCTTCATTCAATCACTATAATAATGAACCAGGGACGGGTGAGTGAGGGAGGGGACATGGAAACAGGGAGGCCCTCCCCCTCAGGGCTGGGGCTATGGCTGCCCTAACAGTCAACAGGGGCCCCTCAGGGCTGTGGCTGCCCTGATAATGAACAGGGCCCTCAGGGCTGGTGTTAACAACAGGAGGTACCGTACAGGGTACAACAGGAGGTACCGTACAGGGGTACAACAGGAGGTACCGTACGGGGTACAACAGGAGGTACCGTACGGGGTACAACAGGAGGCACCGCACGGGGTACAACAGGAGGCACCGTACAGGGGTACAACAGGAGGCACCGTACAGGGGTACAACAGGAGGTACCGTACAGGGGTACAACAGGAGGTACCGTACAGGGGTACAACAGGAGGTACCGTACGGGATACAACAGGAGGTACCGTACGGGATACAACAGGAGGTACCGTACAGGGGTACAACAGGAGGTACCGTACAGGGGTACAACAGGAGGTACCGTACAGGGGTACAACAGGAGGTAGAGTGCGTGGTAAACTATGTAAGCGCCACCCCCAAGCCACCCACAGCCAGCCACCCACAGCCAGCCACCCACAACATCAGCTTCACACCTTTAAGTTAAGTTGCTGTGCGGCCAGAGCAGACCCCCTCCCGCGTTCCCAGATGAGCTGGTAGGTTTATTGGCCCTGCCACGTACGCTACCAGCCTCCCCTACCACACTACCAGGCTTGCCCTACCATACTACCAGCTTACCCTACCATAATACTAGCTTGCCGTACCATACTACCAGCTTACCCTGCCATACTACCAGTTTGCTGTACCATACTACCGGCCTCCCCTACCTACCATACTACCAGCTTACCCTACCATAATACTAGCTTGCCGTACCATACTACCAGCTTACCCTGCCATACTACCAGTTTGCTGTACCATACTACCAGCCTCCCCTACCTACCATACTACCAGCTTACCGTGCCATACTACCAGCTTCACCTGTCGTACTACCAGCTTACCCTGCCTCACTACCAGCCTCCCCTACCAAACAACCTGACCCTCCCCATCACACTACCAGAGTCCCTTGTCACGCTACCAGTCTCCCCTGCCACACTACTAGTCTCCCTGTCACAATACCAGCTTACCTTGCCACACTACCAGTCTACCCTGCCACAACACTGGATTACCCTGCCACAATCACCATCTCCCCTGCCAAGCCACTAGCCTACCCTGCTACACTCACTTGTCTCCTCTGCCATACCAACAGCCTCCCTTGCCACACACCAGCACCTCCCCTGCCACACATCATCAGCCTCCCTTGCCACACAGCAACACCTCCCCTGCCGCACATCATCAGCCCCTCCTGCCACTCACCAGCACCTCCCCTGCCAGACATCAGCACCTCCCCTGCCACACACCAACACCTCCCCTGCCACACATCAACACCTCCCCTGCCACACATCAGCACCTCCCCTGCCTCTGGCTAGGGTCACACCTCTCGTCCTGCTAGGCCCGACCACGTCGCACTCTTCGCCATAATCGTAAATATACCGTCCTTCTCTGGTGACGCATGGCCATGTTGCCTTGTTCCTGTGGGCGCTGGGCTAAGACGAACACACACACACACACACGTACACACACGAACACAGACACACACACACACACATACACACACACACACACACACATATACATATATATATATATATATATATATATATATATATATATATATATATATATATATATATATACATATATATATATATATATATATATATATATATATATATATATATATATATATATATATATATATATATATATATATATATTGAATCTCCGTGTTTCCATTCGTCCATTTCTTTCATTACTATAAGATCATTTCTTTACGTCTTTCCTCGTCAATCCATTGCTTCATTCAGAGTATTGGCTTCTGTTTGTACTTCCCCTACGTCTTTTGTGAAGAGCTGTTCACTGTCTACGTTATCCAGCTGGCTTTGAAATTTTAGAAGGTTGTTTGATCAGGTCACGCCTCACTCTTCACTCCTTCATGCTTTCTCTCGTCAGTCTCGACAAAAGTTCAAGGCCTCTTGTCTTTCCCTTTAGTTTCAGTTGTCTTTATTCCTGTACAACCACCATTGTTGGCCTCCTCTGGACCTTCTCTATTCGTTCTATGTACATCATCATGTGAGGCGACCAGACGCGTCGAGTATATTCTAATCTTGGGCCTTTGTGCAAGACGCCAACTGCTTTATCCGTATGTCTAAATGTTGTGTGTGTGTGTGTGTGTGTGTGTGTGTGTGTGTGTGTGTGTGTGTGTGTGTGTGTGTGTGTGTGTGTGTGTGTGTGTGTGTGTGTGTGTGTGTGTGTGTGTGTGTGTGTGTGTGTGTGTGTGTGTGTGTGTGTGTGTGTGTGTGTGTGTGTGTGTGTGTGTGTGTCTGTGTTACAAGCTATAACTTCACTTGTTACTTTCTAGATTATACAAAAAAGAGACAATTCAGAGAGAAATTTCTTTGTGTACAATTATCTATATCACATAGAACTCATCCTATCTTGGTAGTTTCTGAATGAAGTTATAATCATTTTGAATGAACAAATGTATCTACTTTAAATAAAGAATTATTTTTCTTCTGAATGAAGCAATATCTCTTTTGAATGAAACTGTATATCTTTTGAATGAAGCAATATCTCTTTTGAATGAAGCAATTTCTCTTTTGAATGAAGCCATTTCTCTTTTGAATGAAGCAATTCTCTTTTGAATGAAGCCATTTCTCTTTTGAATGAAGCAATTTCTCTTTTGAACAAAGTAATCTCTCTCTCTCTCTCTCTCTCTCTCTCTCTCTCTCTCTCTCTCTCTCTCTCTCTCTCTCTCTCTCTTTTAAGTGAAATAATATCTTCTTATGAAGGAATCTCTGTTCTTTGAAAGAAGAAATATCTTCGCATAAGTCAATGCATCTTTTGAATAAGACAATTACTTTTGTCAAAGAAACAATCCTTTACTTTTGAATGAAGCAATTTCTCTTTTGAATGAAGTAATCTATCTCTCTCTCTCTTTTAAATGAAATAATATCTTCTTATGAAGGAATCTCTATTCTTTGAAAGAAGAAATATCTTCGAATAAGTCAGTTTCTTTTGAATGAGACAATTACTTTTGTCAAAGAAACAATCCTTTACTTTTGAATGAAAGAATCTCTCTTTTGAACGAAGCAATTATTTTCGCTTTTGAATGACGAAGTATATCTCTTTTGAACTAAGCAGTCACACCCCTCTCTAACTTGAATGGAGTTATCTTTGTTTTGAATGAAGACATATCTCTCTTTTAAACCAACGAAGCAATTTCCCTCCCCTCCACCCCCCCCCCTCTCTCTCTCTCTCTCTCTCTCTCTCTCTCTCTCTCTCTCTCTCTCTCTCTCCTCTTCGAACGTACGAGACAAACGAAATGAGACGGCGAGGAAAGTGTCGTGTTGTTGAAATTGGTAGTTCCAGGCGTGCGTGCACGAGGGACAATGACGTGGAGGGCGTCATCCGGTTCGGGTAGAAACCTGCCAAAAGGGGTGAGCTTAATGAGGCAAAAGGGGCTACGTGCCAGGCTACAAGGCTGGGTGACTCTTTAACCGACCACTCCAACACCACGGAGGAAAGCAGGGGAGCATAGAGCGACCCACAATGCCACATGCGGAGGAGGTGGCTAACTCAGCAGGTGGGGTTGAGGTGGATGGATGGGTGAGTGTTGTTACGAATGATGTCCAAATCGTCTGGAGCTCAGAGATCGGTAAGCGTCAGGTCAGGGGAAGGGGGGTCGTGCTGGCGTCGTCGTCCCCCCCTCTAGCACCAATGATGTATGTCCCTTGATCACTGCAGCTGGGTGGGGTCTGAAGCCATAATGGCAGGCTGGGTCACTGCAAGAGGGGTCACTTGCTGGAGGTGAGGCCGATGGAAATGATAATACTCAAGTGGCCTCAGCATGGATGGTAAGGGACGATACTAATTATGCTTCATAGCTTACAAACGTGGTGTTGTTGGAGAATCCTACCAATTATGCTTGTTGCTCAGCCACGGTTAAGGAGCAGCTGTGCTAAGGGTTGGTGGGGACCCGTGTCATAATGCTCTTTGGCCGCCACAGTCTTGGAATCAAGAGTAATAATCTTCCTTGATCGCATTGGACTCTCCGAACCCATACCAGTGATTTTCAGGTCACCACAGCCGGGGTGGCAAGGGATGATATTCATGATGCTCTGGGCGTCCACCACCAAGGCTGGTAGCCAGGGGTGCGGCTCGCACTGATAATCATGCTCTCTGGTCACCAAGTCTACGGCCGAGAGGCGTGGCTAGCTGGGGCGGCGTCAGTATGTGCCACGGTGTATAATGCTCGCTGACCACCTCCACCACAGGCAGGTGTGGATGTTGATGCCAGGGTGTATAATGCTCGCTGACCACCACCACCACCACAAGCAGGTGTGGATGTTGATGCCAGGGTGTATAATGCTCGCTGACCACCACCACCACAAGCAGGTGTGGATGTCGGTGCCAGGGTGTATAATGCTCGCTGAGTAGCACCCCAAGCAGGTGTGTATGTCGGTTCTATGGTGTATAATGCTCGATCCTCATGTCAACCAGACTGGGCTGATGATTCGAACGCAATAATAATGCTCGAGTCATCAAGGCTGGAGGAGGGAGGAGGGGGTGAGGGGGGCGCGTGTGTGTGGAGGGGTGTTGCAGCTAGCTGGTGGCGCCCCTATCAATAATGCTCGTCAGCCTCCGCTGGTCTGTGTGGCCAATAATGCTCCGTGGTTGTCGCTGGCAGAACCGACCAGTAATAACGTTCGCTGGCCACCGGGGCCGAGTGCACCAGGGGGGAGGGGGGGTTAGGAGGGGGTTAGGAGGGGGGTAAGGAGGGGGGGAGGGTGTCAGGTCAGGACCCCCTCCCACGCCAATAATAATGCTCGACACCTCCAAGCGATCATGATGGGGGCATCACTTGTCGTTGCGGGGTCAGCTGGCGGGGAAATCCAGAAAAAAAAAAAAAATATGAGTGAGTGGACGTTTCAATATGACACAAGGGGGGGGGGTGAGGAGGGGGAGGGGGGGTTGTGGTGGCAAGGAATAGGGTTTTGGGAGGGAGGGAGGGAGGGAGGGGAGAGAACCTGACCTTATATTTACCTATTCCAATATGCCCACCTCAGGCTTAAAACAGCTGCTGCTGGTCTGGGCCGTCACACACACACACACACACACACACACACACACCTGACCTATACACTCCATAACCTTTGCCTCAGTTCCTTGCAAAGGAGACTGCCTTACCCTGCGTCCTTGAGGGATAAGCAAGGATCCTCATCTGTGGGCAAGGATCCTCATCTGTGGGGACACAGCTGTAGTAATCATATGAAAACACGTGTCGCAATAACGTCAAGTCGTAACTCAACGATAGATGCGACGAGCTGAGTTACCATACAGGAGTCGGCCATAACTCCTCCTCCCTCCCTCGCTCCCACACACACCTATACCTCCTCCTTCCCTCCCTCCTACACGCACACCTTCCCTGATGAAATATCCTTTGGCACCTCAGGCGAAGTTCTACATCTTCGCTCCATAAACGTAAACCACAGACGTGGAGGGACGTAACATAACGAGCGTCCTTTTACCCCCCAAAAAATATCTCGCACGCGCTCTGCCATCCATCCCGTAGACCAACAGTGAACGCACCAACAAAGCAACAGGTCGTATGATATATATAAACTCCCTCCGTCATCCAAAGAGTCACACACACACACACACACACACACACACAAGCGAAGCCTCGAGGGACCCCAGACTAGATCTTCGTAATGGTTTCAAAATTTCATCGAACGAGTTTTTTTTTCTTTTCATTAATGAAATGTATCTTTACGAATACGTTCAACATATCTCCTACTTTCTTTTACAACAAAATGTCTATCGATACTTTTTTTTCATGTCATTTAAATAACGTACAAAAAAAAAAAAAACGCAACAACAACACACGTCCTCTTCGACGAAAAACGTCTTAGTTATAAACGCCGTTGATCGTATAGGTACGTAATCATTTCTGATTGCTTAAAGGGGTCTTCCATACAGGAGGCCTGCCACACAGGAGGTCTACCATACAGGGGGTCTATCTTACGGGGGGTTTACCATACAGGCGTCTGCCGTGCAGGGCGTCTGCCATACAGGGCGTCTGTCATACAGGGGGTCTACCATACAGGGGGTCTATCATACAGGGGGTCTACCATACAGGGGGTCTGTCATACAGGGGTATACCAAACAGCAATCTGCCATAAGGGTTCTGCCATACAGTGGGTCTACCATACAGGGTCTACCATACAGTGGTGAACTATACAGGGGTCTACCTTACAAGGGGTGGTGGTCTATCATGCTAACAGCCACAGCAAAACAGACCCTTCACTGGAGTACATCCAACCCCGGAGATGTGATTAAAGTGATGAGACCATTTGTTTCTCTGGGGGACAGAAGGCCAGGGTTTGAGACCCTGAGCTGATGCGGGCCTCGTGGAAGGGGACATATTGAGGTAGAAGCAGATGGGGTCGGATGGAAGACGAGGCGAGTAGAAGCAGTAATGGATTCGGTTCTGATAAAGAGACATTCCCTCCACAGGATCTGGTGGGAGGCGAGGTGAGTGCCCAAGGACCAGAGGAACGGACTGGTCCATTCCTGAAAGGGTCCTGACCTTGGCGGAACACAACTTTAGGGATGGGGGAGTCTCCACATCCCTGATCCTTGGGAGGATACAAAAGACGTACTTCTGTCCACCAAAATTCCTTCATCTCCGGCAACAGTAAAGGGCTGGAGATCAGCTGGAGTCGTTAGCATTCAAACTAGCCGTCTTGTAAGGTCATAATCTTGTACCATCGGAACCAATATTCAACTCTAAAGATCAAGATGTTAATTGTATTGGATCTTATTGGCGGGTAGGTGGGTTGGGGGTGGGTGGGTGGTCTTAATTGCTCTTGAAGAGATGAATTGCTGGTTTCCAAACTGCCTAATCAGCCATGGTCAATCTACCAATGTAATAGAAACGCATTACTAGCCGAAAGAGGCCAATTTGTCCCTTCCTACCGACGCAAATTGCTGGTTTCATAGATTAAATTGTTTGTGTCTCTGGAAGCAGGTAATAAATTGAGAAAGAACTTAATTACTGGCCGTGCGAGCCACAGCCTAGGCTTGCATATCAGTTCCCAGATTTTTAACGAGCCATCTTCTTCATGTGATTACTTTGTTGTCATAATTACCTTGTTTCCCCAGCGGACACTGAACGTGGAAGTCGAGGACAAGGATATTGCTAAGATTCCATTTTTCTTTTTTTTTTTATAAGTTCGGCTTTGCTAGATTTAGATGGAGTGGATGATTATAAGTTCCTGTTTTCTAAACTCACTCGACATATGTCGGTCACAATACTTGTACTGAGATGGGCACTTTTCGTTTTCTTCAGTGTTGTGCCACAATCCCACTGACTGCACGAGCGCAGTGGAACACTTTGAGGATGCTGAGCCCCCCCCAAAAAAACTCATTACCCTCTCCTTTCCCTTCTCTTTTTCTCTTAGCTTTCCTTCCTAACAGAACTCCCAAGACCCGACCCCCTCAAACAAACCATCTCTCAGATTCTTCAACCTCCAAAGGCTTTCTCGCCAGAGATATCTTCGTGGCCTTATCTCCTTACCACCATCTATGTACCAGACTTTTACTTCAGTGATCCTTATCTTCTGATTACCTTATATATTGATTTCTACCGTTCGTAGCTATGTCAAAAAAAAAAAAAGGACGTTTGTCTGAGCAAGTGGATGATGCTAAGGGTCTCAGCTGGTCCTTCTATAAACCTCTGAACTACTTATACTTAGAAGTAGACGAGACTGGCCCTTTGGCACGACTGTGTATTGATCTCCTATCATAGCCTTCGATATGTCGTAAGTGTACAGTTACTAGTGATCCAGTTAACTACGAGTTATTGACTTGGGCATCTGGGCCGCCCAATTCAGCCGCCCTGGGGTCAATCGAGGTCACTTGTCCTACGTGTAGATCACAGATATCTGCTGCTACATGAAGAGGAGGGAGGGAGGGAGGGAGGGAGTGTGGACTGGTGTAGACGAGTCTTCTGTGGTAGAGGTGGCGTTGTATGTGACTTTGGTGGAGGTTTTAGTGGCTATAACATCAGCAGCAACGGAGGACACTGTTGTCATCCTGGTGCCTTACTGTCTGTACTATAAAGGGGAGTGATGGAAGTGGTGGCAAGAAGCAACGGGTGAGAGGAAAGTGGGGAAGAAGAGGTGGGGTGAGGGAGGGAAGAAGAAGGAGGACGTTAAAGTTAAAGAAATAAAATCTGTTGGCAATTACGTCACTGGTGATAGTCCCGACAGTGGTGGCAGTGACACCAGTGTTGGCAAAGAGGCATCAGTGTTCAGCGGTGGACAACAGTTGACGGGTATTGGGGGGGGGGGGTAAGTGGCGGTGGTGATGTTGGCAGCAGGGAAGACGAAGTGACAACACCATCATTATAACTATAGTTGTCACAACTTGAGAGACATATTTAACCTGGATCTCTGGTAAATGAATGGTTACGTGTTAGACACGAGCACCAGAGCTCCGAAGTTGAATCTTTTCTTCCTCATTTCCCACCTCCAATTTTTTTTTTCTGTGAAGATCTTATCGCACTGTTGCCTATTTAGAGCCGTGCCAATCTCTCGATCCCAAGCCAATCAGAAGTAGAAAACGAAGGTCGTATGGAGAGAGAGAGAGAGAGAGAGAGAGAGAGAGAGAGAGAGAGAGAGAGAGAGAGAGAGAGAGAGAGAGAGAGAGAGAGAGAGAGAGAGAGAGAGAGATGGGACATCGCGGTCGAACGAGAGACCAGAGGGCCAGAGATTCCTACCTATCATCCGTTGCTGTAGTGGATGACCCAAACACGCAGCGCTGGCTGGCCCTCATCCACGTTCATCCGTTCATCTGGTGATGGTGGGTGATGGCTGGCATTGTCTTCCATCCGCAAAGAACGTAATCGCAGCCTTACGAGTGATCGGCTGGTAACACACCCTACTTACGTTCATGTCAACCATGGTAGGGTGATCACCCAGCTACATACGTCATGCACCAGGCGGACATGATCGTATAGGTAGCCTGCTCCCATCCACCCCACCCTAACCCCACCCCACCACGATCACCATGCACGGACCTAGGGCGATAGATGTGGCGTCCTTACCAACCCCGATAGACGACCAAAGTCCACCCAAAAAAGCATATAGGGGTATCGACTGGGTGGGCGCCCTCCCGAACACGACCAACCCAGCCAGGCTGGTATGACCTGAACATCACCCTCCTACTCGTAGTGGTGATAGTGCTCAAGTGTTGCTCCCGAGGGAGGCAACAAGATGCTCACAAAATTGCCCCGTAAGTAAGAATTTGTAGAAGGAGGAGGAGGAGGAGGAGGAGGAGGAGGAGGAGGAGGAGCTTGTGAACTACGACCCCGATGGGAGGCGGTCAACCACGCCACAGTGACTGGAGCCTGTTGATCGGGTAGGTAGAGAGTGGAGGAAGGAGAGGGCCTTCGGTAGAGGAGGGGAACAGAGCGCAAGGAGGAGGAGGAAGGAGGCCTCAGGAGGAGAATGGTATAAGAACGACTGTTTCGAAGCTAATTGTGGCAATGGGGGGGGGGAGGCAGTACGAGGAAGCGAGACCCTTGAGGGGGCAAAAAAGAGCTGGTAACCTGGGAGACGGTTTACTACAGTCCGGTCACAGCTCCTCCCCCTCACCTCCCCTTCCCCCTTCCGCCATCTCGCTAACGTCCACCACCCCACCACCACCACAACGCCTCCTCTCCATCGAATGACCAGACAACTCACAGGATTACGATGATTTGGCTCCTTTATTTCTTTTTTTCTTTATCTTTAATTGACTCAAAAGTCGTTAAATAACTCGTTTACGAAGATTTTAGTTCCGTTTTCTTTATCATCTGACTCAAAAGTCATTAAATGACGCGTTTTACGATGATTTTACTTCCATTTTCTTTATCAACTGACTCAAAAGCCATTGAATGGCGCGCTTTACGATAATTCTAGCTCCATTCTCATTTTTCTAATTGACTCAAAAGTCATTGAATGACGCGTTCACGAGGTCTGGTTTTATCCACGTCTGATAAGCCATGACGATTATTCATCACCTCTCTGGAAAATGTCCATCATCAATTCTTTTACCTTTCTCTCCCCCTACCCTCGCCCCCACACAAGCTTTCACGTCTGTGGAATTTGACGATAAACTCTGAACTGTTCATTTCCACCTTCTCCTGTGTTCACTGGAGAAACTACATTCGCCTCCGTCAAAGTAATCCCAGATGGTTTGGCCTCTCGCATGTTGTGATGGTTACCGCTGGGATCATTATGACAAGCCTCAGGTACATAGATCCCTAAGGGACCCAGACCTATTATACGGGAGTCCCAGACAGAGCCTGGGGGGGTTTTGGGGGCCCTCAAGAGTCCCTGGTAGATCCCAGGAACTCAATCGTCCCTCGTCCCTCCACACCTCCTCCTCCTCCTCCTCTTCTTCCCCTTCCTTTCATCAGGCAGTAAGTCCCAGAGCCTGGGGGGGACTGGGATATCCCAAAACAGTATAAGGGACCGGGGGGAACACAGAGAGCTTGTTACTACACGTTCCACTCACAACAAAGAGAGAGAGAGAGAGAGAGAGAGAGAGAGAGAGAGAGAGAGAGAGAGAGAGAGAGAGAGAGAGAGAGAGAGAGAGAGAGAGAGAGAGAGAGAGAGAGAGAGAGAGAGAGAGAGAGAGAATGTATGGAGTCACAAATAGCACAGGAAAATGTCAAAGCGGAAAAAAAAAATGAGCCCGATGGTCAGAATGAAATTCATCTTTAACCTTGACTGGAAAAAAAAAAAGAAAGAAAAAAAAAAGAGAGATCAATGTTTTCTATATACGTAACGTGGGATCGAACCCGTGGTCCTGGTGGAGGACCACGGGTCACGTCTGTCGAGAGCCGTGTCGCCACAGACCTGTAGAGGAAAGACGCCATCTGATACCTGTGGCGCAGACGAATTTAGCATCAGGGTTCGATCCCATTCAACCTGGGAGTCATGACCAGGTACCAGGTACCAACAGAGGAGGGGGTCACTCCATACTAGGCGTAAGGGGGTCAACAAGGCACATACTAGGGGGCCTTGTATGCCTGATTTACATCGCTCTTACATACTGTAATGACAGGATGGATGGTTGCTGTAGCACTTTCTGCACACCAATTGTACACACACACACACACACACGCTAGACACACGATATATGTAAAGCATTTGACACTTAACCAGTAGTCCACATGAGTTTCAGCCAGTAACTTTGTGCGCTGACGTAGTCAGGTTGTAGCTGGGTGATGATGTACGTATATAGCACAGTGAGATGAATAAGCTTTGCAACAGTAATGCTAACAATGATGTCCATACTAATAGTAGTAATAGCTATGACAATAGTAGTAGTAGTAGTAGTAGTATTAGTATTATTATTATTAGTAGTAGTAGTAGTAGGTACAGCAATAGTAGTAGAAGTAGTAGTAGGTACAGCAATAGCAGTAGAAGTAGTAGTAGTAGTAGTAGCAGTAGTAGTAAGTACAGCAGCAATTGTAGTAGTAGTAGTAGTAGTAGTAGTAGTAGTAGTAGTAGTAGTAGTAGTTACAGCAATGGAGGTATTAGTAGAAGTAGCAGTAGAAACAGTAGCAGTGGTAGTAATGGTAGTGGTAGTAGTAATAGTAGCAGTAGCAGTAGTAGTAGTAGTAGTAGTAGTAGTAGTAGTAGTAGTAGTAGTAGTAGTAGTAGTTGTTGTTGTTGTTGTTGTTGTTGTTGTTGTTGTTGTTGTTGTTGTTGCAGTAATATGTAGCTGTAGTAGTAGTTGTTGTAATAATAGTTGTAGTAGTAGTGTCCCTGTGGTAATAACAGGTAAAGCAAGAACAATTATCAATAACATTATCAATAACAACACGAAATGGGTGGGAGGAAGATAGCGAAAGGCAGTGAGCTTTGGGAAGGAGGCTTTGTTCCAGGAGATACCAGAAGAGTCTGGGGGAATAAGGACAAAAAGTGAAAGTAGGCGAAACTATGGAAGCAAGCGAGGAATGGAAGGTATTTAGGGAAGCATTGATTACATGTGTGGGATGCAATGTGTGGTATGCAGAGGGTGAGATGCGGGCGTTTGAGGAAGGGTGATGGGGTGAGGAAGTTAAGCTGCAGGGGGAAAGACAAAAGAGAGGTGTATGGGCGTTAGCTGGAGGGAAGGTGAGCGAGTAATTGCGATATGTACAGGAGAAAGAGGCAGGAGGTCAAGAAGAAGGTGCAGGGGTTGAAAAAGAGGGCAAATCAAAGATGGAGTGAGAGATTATCGGCAGACTTCAGAAGAAGTAAGCTTCGTTTTAGAAGGAAGTACATAATGTGAGGAGGAAAATGACAAATAGGAGTATCAGAGAGGATAAGATGGGAAAGTTGTAAAAAGCATGGAGGAAGTAAAGACAGTAAGTATAGAAAAGGACTGTTGAATGTGTCAGATGACAGGTGGCAGATGTGGACTGTTTAGGACTTGGAGGTATACAGAGCCAAATAGTCATGACGTATGATTTGGTGAAAAGAGAAGAGGTGATGAAACACTTGCCTCAGACGGAGTGTGTCTTAGGACTGTATAAAGGCAAAGGGGAAAACGAAGAATGTTCCAATTACAGTGGTTGAGCATACCTGGCAAGTTGTATGGAGGAGTAGCGATAGAAAAGATTATCATGCCCAGAGCATTAGAATAGGGAGGAACACTGAGGTTTCAGGAGTGCTAAAGAATGTGTGGACCATTTTTTTGTCTTTTTCTTGGAGAATGTGTGTTAGAAATACTTAGAAAAACAGAAGTATTTGTACGGTACATCTATGGATCTGCAAAAAGCATATAATAGTTAAACGCTGTGAAAATGCTAAGAGAGGAAAGTTGCTTTAGAAATGTTCTTACAAGCAATGAGGAGTTTTCGTCGAGGGAAGAAGGTACGTATGCGAGTATGAAGGTAGGAGGGTGAGTGGTGACAGGCAATAGTTGGTGTACATCAAAGGCGTGTGATGTAACCGATAGCTGTTGCTTCTGTTTATGGATTGGAAGGTGAGAGAGGTGCATGCGAAGGTCTTGGAGAGAGAGAGAGAGAGAGAGAGAGAGAGAGAGAGAGAGAGAGAGAGAGAGAGAGAGAGAGAGAGAGAGAGAGAGAGAGAGAGAGAGAGAGAGAGGGGGGGGGGGGGTCTGCAGTCCATTCAGGAGGGTTGAAGGGTCTGGAGGTGAGTCAACTTATGTTTGCAGATACCGCGGCTGTGTTGGCAGACTGGAGCGAGAAATCACAGAAGCTTGGCGTCTCGTTTTAGGAGAGAGTGTACGGAAGGAGGGAGATGAGTGCTAATGTAAAGAAAGATTATGAGGCTTAGTAAGGCGGAGGAGGCAGGACTGAGTGGGAGTTGAAATGGAGAGACTCTGGAGGAAATGGAGTGCTTTAGATACCTGGGAATGGACATGGTAGCTGATGGAACTATGGGAACTTATGGGAACTGCACTGAAACATAGGGTGGGGAAGGAAGCATGGGTCGTGGGTGTACTAAGAAGTATGTTGAAAAGGAGACTATTGTCTGTGATGGCGAAGATGAATATGGCTGATGATATAGCATTCCTGGCGGTGCTATATATCCGGATGAGAGGCATAGGCTCTTAAATCAAAAGTACGGAAGAGTGTAGATACGTTGGAAATGTTATGTTTGAGGACACTATCTATGGTAAGGAGGGTTGATTTAGTAAGGAGTGAGAGGTTAAGAGGGAGGTGTGATAGTAAGTGGATTGTGTTTGATAGATCTGAAGAGGATGTGATAAATTGGTTTGGACATATGGAGAGGATGAGTGAGGAGAGATTGACTAAGAGGAGAAACGCATCAGAAGTGGAGGCAACAAGGAAGAGATGAGGACCGCGGACGATATGGAAGAAAGGAGAGAAAGATACCTTCTGCGATCGTGGCTTGAACATGCAGGAGGGTGTGAGGCGTGCATGGGATACACAGAATATGAGCGATTTGGTATACATGGGGCGACATGCTGTCAATGGGTTGAACCAGGGCATGTGAAGTGATTGGGAAAAACCACGGAATGGTCCTTAGGGATTGGGTGCAGAGAGGGTCTTCTGAATTCGTTGCAGTAAACATGAAAGCAAGAGAGTGGATACGAGCAAATGTGACAATTTCTCGTCTGTCAACTGACACTGCCTCGCTAACATTGGAAACGGCGAGGAAATTATGATAATGATAATGATAATGATAATAATAATACTGATAATAATAATCTTAATAGTGATAATAATAATATTGATAATCATAATGCGTGGTGTAAGGGGGAATCGAGGATGATCGTGCAAGCCCTTTTTTTTTTTTATCTTTTCCAGTCTTCTCTCTTGTGTTGTGGGTAGTGAGGGTGACCAGGAGAGGGAGGCATAGATGAGTGTGTGGGGGAAAATGAAAACGTTGTAGGTGTGCTTGAGTCCAGGCGCGGGTGAGGACGACTGTTTCCAGTCGACAAAGAAGAGGTGATAACTGGAGAATCTAATGGTGGCAGTGACCTTATACATTCTCGCTTAGTTTACCATCTAAAGTGACACTGGGAAGCTTGGTGGACTGAACACCCTGGAAGGGAGCTGAGGGGCCTAGTGAGACAGTAAGGGGGTGGGACAGGACTGGAAGCACTGCTGATGCGCATGGCTACAGTCGTGGTTAGGTTGTAGATGACGTGTTTGTTGCTGTCCATCTGTGAAGGGAGGAAAGACGAGCTGTTGTCAACGCTGACACTATCGACAGCATTGACAACGTATCTGGTGATGTCAGCGAAGTCATTTGCTGTGACGTATGGCCAACTGAGGTCAACTGGTGTGATGTACGCGCACCGCACAGCCGTGTGGAGCGAAATGTTATGAGGTGTGCACACCTCAATGTTGCCTGTGTTGTGAGGCACAGATTTCATAAGCGGTGCTCTCACGTGAAGTGTGTCTTAAGAAAGAAAATGGAGAAGTGTTTTGGGGTGACGGACTGGACGCTAGTGTTAGGTGAAGCGTCAGGGAGTGAGTGTGGTGTGAGGTGACGTGACGTGAGGTGCTCTGTTACCAGATGGGGTTGGACTGTGGTCTGAAGTGTGTGGGACGGTCGTCTGAGTGTCAAGGTGGACACTCAGGGTCGAAGCGTGTTTGGTCTGAGGTCGTGTGTGGTGAAGAGTCAGGAAGGGTGAGTGTCCTAGGCTGGTGTGATAATGTGATGAGGTGTTATGAAGTGTCGTGAGATAGGAGGGATAAAAGGGGATGGATTGTCTGGAGTAAAGCGTGGACTGAAGTGTTGTGAAGTGAAAGGAGGGAGGCATTGTTGTTGGGAGGAGTGTCGTGAGGGGAAGTGTTGTGAGGGGAAAGTGTTGTGAGGGATAATGTAGTAAGGGAAAGTGTTGTGGGGAGGGGCTGTGATGGGAAATGTTGTGACGGCAAGTGTTGTGGGGAGGGGTCGTGAGGGGATACGTTGTGATTGAAAATGTTGTGAGGGGAAGTGTTGTGATGGGAATCGTCGAGAGGAGAAGTGCTGCGAGGGAAGTTGCTGAGAGAGCTGTCGTGAGGTGGTGTGTTGTGTGTGTTGTGGAGGGAGGGAGTGTCGTGAGGTGAATTGTTCAGGGGGTTTCGTATGGGAAAGAGTTGTGGGGGGGAAGCGTTCTGAAAGGAAGAGTTATAAGGGGAAATATTATGAGTGGAAGAGTCGTGAGGGAGAGTGTTTTGAGACACAGTGTCCTGATGTGAAGTGGGGTGAGGTACTTAGGTGTCGTGAGGTATCTCAGATGCCGTGCTGTGATAAAGGCACGTCGTTCGGGAAGGACACATCGGGTCGAGCTAAGAGAAGCGGCCCGTGTGTACATCATCATGAGGATAAGAGATGAGGAGGCTAGACAACAGGAGGAGGAGGGGAGGGGCGGAAGAAGGGAGAAAAGAGGATCCAACAGACGGAAGGGAAAAGGGTACATCACTTTTTTTTTAAGCACACTAGAGGAGGTAGGGGAAGGAAAGGGTAAGAAGGTGGGAAGGGAGGAGGTCGCCACCTCAAGTGTCATACACTGATTTCCCTCAGTGACACCTCGACAGGTTGAAACATCAAGGTAACGATGTGCATCCCGAATGTCTGAGCTTTTGTTATCTCTTTTTTTATGGATCGGTGGGACGTGGACGCTTCCACCACACGGAGAGGGGCTAGGAGCCAAACCTTCCCACCTAGTAATCAGGTGGATTACTCTACTCTAGGTGACACTAAGGCACCCTGATTCCTCACTAGGTGGAGTGGTCCCCATCGCCAATTACGACGAGGAAACTTTTGAATGTGGTGTGGGCAGTGGTGGTGTTCGATGCGGAACCTTCCTCAAGTGATTTTAGTAAAAAAAGCTTAAACTTTCGCTGTTAAGACAGACGGGGATATATTCTGACTTTTGTAGGTGAAGTGGACGAAGCTTATACTGTTCTCGTGGCACTGACGAGGCATCTGAACCTTCCCAGGTGGGTTATGGCAAATAAAACTTTCCCTCCCTCATTGAACTGGCTGGTCTAAAACATCCCCTTTCCCCCCAACTGAACTGGTTGAATATTGAACTTAAACTTCCCCCTCCCCCAATCCCCCTCCACCACTGAATTTGACCGAATATCGAACCTGTTAAAGGTGATACTGAATAGGTCAGTGTACGTGAGAGGAGATATAAAGTTCCCCAGGTGAAACACACTGAAACTTTACTTCATGGGTGACTCAAGTGGTCGTACACGCAGGTTTCATAGTCAGTGGTGAGAGCAGGGGGTGGGGGGGGGGGGGGAGTTAGCTTCCCCGTAGAAGCGATGTTAGAAAAAAATGATATAAGAATCTTGTCTGTATCACAACATTCATATGCATATTCTTATTCTATTTACAGATCCCTTACCTCGTTTTGTATTCATTTCTACAAGAGGTCACTGGGTTTGTTAAGTAACGCGAGTAAAGCATACAACATACAAATGGTATTCGAAGGAGGAAGGGAATAACAGGTTGGAATCTGTGTCACAAGGGGACATGGCATAGTTCTCTAGCACCACAGACTTGTGGACATAGCACCGTCAGCTGGTGTACACAAGAGTTAAATCATGAGACATGCAGTGAGATGAGGCTGATGTGGCTGGCGAGATCATGAGGATTGTGAGTACTTACGTGTGTGTATGGCGACAGTGTAGCAGGTCTGGGGGGCGGTGTTGGGGTGACGAGCGAGGGGCAGGACCTGCGGCGGTTCCTGGACCCCTCCGTCAGCGTGAGCGGGGGCGGCAAGGCGGCCGTGGTAGCGTGAGGCAGGGAGGCCGTGATGTTGTAGGGCGAGGGACACGCGAGGGAACAGTGTTTGCCGCCTGGCTGGGGGCCCGCCGAGCACGAAGGTGAACCAGGAGGAGGCGTCACTACCGCTCGCTGTGGTGCACCTCGCTCTGGCGGAGGGTACAGTGTGCGGCTGGCTGAGGTGAGCTGCCCCGTGCTGCTGCTCCTGCTGATCGGGGCAGGTGGTGCTGGGGAGGGGTTGTTGCTCCCACTGCCGGGTGCACGGGTGACTGTGGGTGGAGTAGATGTGCGGGTACGGAGGCACGGCGGAGGGGAGGCAGGGGCGGCGTGTGTGGTGCGTGGAGGCTGCAGGGTGCTGGTCGCCGCTCACCGAGGGCCCCTGGCTACACTGACTGAGCCGCTGCTGTGGCTGTCTCTGTCGACCTCTGGGACGCCGGGAACCCCATTGGCTGTGTGAAGGGACTCCGCCCACCGCCCACGCAACAGCTCCAACGCGCATACGCTAAATCATCCCATTGATAACTACCACCGAGACGCTCAGCCTCTCTTCTCTAACGACCTGGATGATGCTGAATGCTGTCGGACATGTTGTGGCCATCCTGCGGTGAGGCAGGAGACTCTGGGTGGGGAAGTATGAGGTGCGGAGGATGAGGAGATGAGGTGAGGCGGGTGGGAGATAAAGGGGCGGCGGGCAGGTGTGAGGGTGTGGCCAGACAGGAGGGTGTGGCCACACCTCACCTCTTGCCACTTGTCACTCGCCACCTCCGCCGCCCTTGAGGGCTAATTACGGCGGTGGCCGCGCCCCCGAAAGCTAGGTGGCGTGTCCCCGCCCTCCCCCGCGGCTGGCGGTGCGCGGGGCTCGGGTGGAGACCCCCGTAGGGCGCGGCCAGGTACCGCCCTCTGCTGATCCCTCGGGACCAGGGCCATCTTGCCACCCTGTCGCGCTCAGACACAAACACACTTTTCCTCAGCCGTAACCTCCATCCTCCACACACGACCTCGCCGCAACGAAACCCGACCAACGGAAATCGAGTGCAGGTTTTCCCGTCATTTCCGTAGACACATGAACGGCAGCTGGTGAAGACGAGAGGCGTTGTAGGAGGGTGCGCCGGGCCCCTCCCTGTTCCCCGCCCCGCCGTCCAGCCGAGAGCCACACCCAGTAAAGATGAAGGAACATCACAGGTCCGAGTTACAGGCACCACATCTCTCCTGTGCCCTGTTGACGAGCCACACAACGAATTCACACGGCAGGGTCTTTACCCTGTCAAGATCTCCCGGTAAAATGCAGATTATCCTCGTGGTATGACAGCCAGAAGAAGATAAGAGAGCGGGACAGGTCCGCGAGTGGGTGTGGCAGCGAGGGAGGTGAAGCCCTCCACTATACAGGTACTGAGTGACTTGCCAGAGGTGTTGACGAAGAACATGTCCGCGCGCCATCTTTGTTCACACGGCTTTCGGTTCTTTTGAGAAGGTGTTGGCAGCGAGGGTGGTAGACGAAAGGACGGCCGGGGGGTAAATTGGTCTGATGGTAGTGTAAATTGGTGGCAGTACAGGTGGTCAGTGAGGAAGATAACAGAAGACACGATGGTCTATGACGAGGTTATCTGCTGCAGGACAAAAATGGTGTCATAGAATTCCTAAAATGTTAAGATGGGGACAGAATAGCAAAGCACAAGGTTCCTCTCCAACAACCACTATAGACTGAGGCTGGATAGTAAAGTAGAAGGCTCCTCCCCACCCACCACTATAGACTAAGGCAGGAGAGTAAAGTAGAAGGCTCCTCTCCACCCACCACTATAGACTGAGGCTGGATAGTAAAGTAGAAGGCTCCTCTCCACCCACCACTATAGACTAAGGCAGGAGAGTAAAGTAGAAGGCTCCTCTCCACCCACCACTATAGACTGAGGCTGGATAGTAGAGTAGAAGTCTCCTCCCTACCTACCACTAATTTTGGAGACAGTACAGTACAGCAGAAGACTCCTCCTACCCACCCAGCACCCTCTCCTGCACAACAGCTCCCCCCAAAAATAAGCACCTGGTAATTAGATGGACCGTGAGAATCGTAAGGAAAAATATGAATGGACGATGGTCTGGTCTATTTCCAGGTGAAGAATACTTTAGAGGGGAGGAAGGGTAATATTGGCTCCCAGTTTTGTGAAAGGGGAAAGAAGCTGAAATACCTGCCCATAATCCTTCCAGAGGAAGCTTATTAACTGACATCTGGTACCCTGGATGTATCTGTGAAGCCTTGTCATACATGCAGTGAGAGTCATTGCCTAGGAACATCTGGTGGTCGTTCATTCCACTGTCCTATAACTCCACAGCTGAGGAAATGCTTGTCTCAGCCGAAGGAAACGTTTGTCCACTTTTGCATCAGCTGAGGACACGTTTGTCCACTTTTGCATCAGCTGAAGAAACGTTTGGCCACTTTTTATCAACGGGAGAAACGTTTGTCCACGTTTGTATCAGACGAAAAACGTTCGTCCACGTTTGTATCAGACGAAGAACGTTTGTCCACGTTTGTATCAGACGATGAAAACGTTTATCCGCGTTTTTATCAGCTGAAGAAACGTTTGCCCACTTTTGTATCAGCTAAAAAGAAACACCTGTCCACGTTTACATCAGCTGAAAAGAAACGTTTGTATCATTTCTTCTTCCATTTCGCTTCAGAACTACTATTTCTGGCAGCTACTCATCATTTCCTTATCAAAAGGGAAGAAATTATGGCGAATTATACCATCAAAAATATTAAGCATTCTGATGCGCTATTTTCTAAGGGAAACTTTTTTATTTTTCTTTTTTTTTTTTCGTGATTATTTCTAGATGATGGAATTAGTTCCGTTAGTATTCTTTGTATTTTTTCTAGTACCACCTCGTCTAGTGCTAGTGGCGGTAGTTCAGAAAAGTGGCGTTGATGTGACAGAGTAGGGAAGTGGCAAAGTAGGGAAGTGGCAAAGTAGGGAAGTGGTGGCTGGCTGTGTATGTGGTGGTGGAGTTCATGTGGGCAAAATGATCAGATGGTGGCAGGAGAGTTGGTGTCAGTGCAGACGATATGATCGGTGGCAGCCGCGTGGTCATCTCCCAGCATTCCCCCCCTCAGTTGTATAGAGAAGATGGGGGAAGGGGCGCCTTCGCTTCACACGAGCCAATTACAGAGCTTACTCGGGTACAATGTCACGTTTTCAACGACGTCGGAACACACTTGAAATGAAGGTCAGAGGTCATTAATCTTAAGGATTCTCAGCCTTCCATCTTCGTGGGGGGCAAGAGGGTGGTATACTGTGTGTGTGTGAGAGAGAGAGAGAGAGAGAGAGAGAGAGAGAGAGAGAGAGAGAGAGAGAGAGAGAGAGAGAGAGAGAGAGAGAGAGAGAGAGAATATGCAGACCCCTTAAAAGCAGCATGAAACAAAATTATCAAAGCCAAGGCTCTTCCCCCCCATACACACAGACACGCACACACACACACACACACACACACACACACACACACACACACACACACACACACATACACACACACACCCTCCTCACTCCACCAACACGCCAGATGGAAAACGGGTTGAAAAAAATACCTTGCAGTATTAATATGCCTGACGGTATTTTCTCTTTTTTTTTTCTTTTTACTTGAAAGTCATAAGGTAGAATGAACATGAATATGTCATGCATTCCATCACCAACGACATGCATCCCTTCACTCTTGTTATCAAGACAACAGTAAGGATAAACTTGAGCTCCAGCCTCCTGACTTACTATACCTTTCATATTCCTGATGTTGAAGTATGATACAATAATTCTCACTCTCACAAAGCAGGTGACATGGGGTAATCAATGTTGGTATGTTACCGCAGCCTGGCCAGGCAGAGATCAGTGGTTGAGAAGGTGAGCATGATATACCACTACGTTATGATGACTTAATGAAATGAATCATTCAGTACTGGAGAGTGACAAGTGATGATCAAACCTAATTCTGAAGATAAGATGTTGCTCTGACCAACATGTTGTGGGAACTTATTCCACGCATCAGTAACATCGGTGGTAAAGAATTTCGTACCGTCCAGATCAACTCTATATGACCTCTTTAGTCCATTTCCTCTCGTTGGAAGCGCTAGCGCTACTGTAAAGACATATTCAATATCGACGTGGTTGAATCCTTTTAAGTATTCTAAAGCATTCAATTAAATTGCTTAGGAGACGCCTCTTGCTTGGGAGAACATGACTAATTCTCACAATCTCTCCTCATATAGTTTGTTACGCAGGGAAGGGATCAATCGAGTTGCTCTTCGCTGCATTGTTTCCAATGCAAGAACATCCTTGCTCAATTGAGGGAGCCCAGCACGGCACTGCATGTTCGAGGTGGCAATGTCTAACTAGACTTAGGTATAGTGACAACATCACATCCCTACTTTTGTACAAACAGTTTCTGTCATCAAATCCGAACGTCTTATCTACGTTCTTGGGAGCTTCACTACAATGCTGGGATCATCTACTGTTGGAGACAAGTGACCCTCCCTAGAGAGAGAGAGAGAGAGAGAGAGAGAGAGAGAGAGAGAGAGAGAGAGAGAGAGAGAGAGAGAGAGAGAGAGAGAGAGAGAGAGAGAGAGAGCGCTTGTAAAATCTGTTGTGGCAATTAGGGTGACAATTAGGATGCTGGTAGTGAGTGGTAAGAGCCCTTGATGGTGTAGAAGGGGTTGTGGTGGGAGTGGGAGCGAGTGGTGGTGTGTGGGTGGTGGCAGTGGGCGTGGTGGTAGTGGTTGGTGGGTGATAGTATGGTTGTTTGTTGTCAGTGGTGATAAGCATGGAGTGATCATGGGGTTGTGAATGTTGTTAAAGGGCCAGGAGTATGAGTGCTTATGGTTGTGTGTGTGTGTGTGTGTGTGTGTGTGTGTGTGTGTGTGTGTGTGTGTGTGTGTGTGTGTTATGGTAGGGTGAGTGGTGGTAGTGGCACAATGAATGGTGATAGTGGGGCATAGTGGTAGTAGTGGTAGTAATAATGTCGAGAATAGTGGTAGTATTGGTAGTAATAATGTGGGGGATAGTGGTAGTTGTGGTAGTAGTAATGTGGGGGATAGTGGTAGTTGTGGTAGTAATAATGTGGGGCATAGTGGTAGTTTTGTTAGCAATAGCCTGGCAGGTACTGGTAGTTTTAGTAGCAATAGTGTGGTGGATGGTTGTAGTCACGGTAGGGACAGTGTGGTTGATGGTGGTAGTCCTGGTTGTAATTGTGGTAGAAATGGGAAGTTGGCTCACGTGGATGGTAGTTTGGGCAGAGAAGTAGTTCTGATGGCAGTAGTTTGAGAGTATGGTAGTCGTGTATGGTAGTACGATGGTTAATGGTAGTGTGGAATGGTTTCCCTATGAATGGTATAAGTGCAAGTGGTGGCAATGTTGGTAATGATTCTCGACTTCTTTCTACTGTAAATGGTGTCAGCATAGGAAGTATGGGATGGTTATGACTGTAAGTGTTGGCAGAGTAAGTGGTGGCACTGCGGAAGGTGGAAGCGTGTGTAGGGATGGTGTTGGTAATGTTGGCACACTACTGTGAGGAACTGTTGTATGGATGGTGGTAGGGAAAACAATGTTGGCGGTAAGACTGAGGTCAATGTTGGTTGTGGTAGTATGAATGGTGGAAGTATCAATGCTGGCAATGTTGGCAGTGGTACTGTGTGGGGGGTTATAGTGAGCGTTGGTGACGTGTGGGTGTGGTGGAAGTGTGGGTGATGGCAATGCGAATGGTGGAAGTGCGGATAATGGTAATGTAGGTGTTGGAAGTGTGGGTAATGGCAGTGTGGGTGGTGGCAGTGTGTGGGAGGCGGAGGTGTGGATGACCCCCACCCCACCCCCACACTCCACACTACCATCATGAGAGCCTTCATGGTGGAAGTGGTGGTGGCAGTGTGGGTTGTAGGAGGGGGAGGGGTGTTAACAGAAAACGGAGCGGTGTCGGCAGTGGGAGCATATTTAGTGGAAGAGAGGAAAGTATAGCTAGTGGTGGCAGTGACCACAGAACTGGTGGTGTTAGCAAACTCATTACTGGTGGTGGCAGTGTGGACAGTGATGGTGGTAGTGTGGGCTGTGATGGTGGTAGTGTGGACAGTGATGGTGGTAGTGTGGACAGTGATGGTGGTAGTGTGGGCTGTGATGGTGGTTGTGTGACCGATGGGAGTATGGATGGTGGTAGTGGTGTTAGTATGGATGTTGGTGGTGTGACTGGTGGCAGTATGGATGGTGGTAGTGTGACTAATGGTAGTATGGATGGTGGTAGTGTGACTAATGGTAGTATGGATGGTGGTAGTGTGACTAATGGTAGTATGGACGGTGGTAGTGTGACTAATGGTAGTATGGATGGTGGTAGTGTGATGGTGGCAGTATGGATGGTGGTAGTGTGACTAGTGGCAGTGTGTGGTGGTAGTGTGACTGGTGGCAGTATGGATGGTGGTAGTGTGACTGGTGGCAGTATGGATGGTGGTAGTGTGACTGGTGGCAGTGTGTAGTGGTAGTGTGACTGGTGGCAGTGTGCGGTGGTAGTGTGACTAGTGGCAGTGTGCGGTGGTAGTGTGACTGGTGGCAGTGTGTAGTGGTAGTGTGACTGGTGGCAGTATGGATGGTAGTGTGACTAGTGGCAGTGTGCGGTGGTAGTGTGACTAGTGGCAGTGTGCGGTGGTAGTGTGACTAGTGGCAGTGTGTGGTGGTAGTGTGACTAGTGGCAGTGTGCGGTGGTAGTGTGACTAGTGGCAGTGTGTAGTGGTAGTGTGACTAGTGGCAGTGTGTGGTGGTAGTGTGACTGGTGGCAGTGTGTGGTGGTAGTGTGAGTAGTAGTACAGGTAGCAGTGTGTTTACTATAAGGGATTTGTGGTGGTCGTGGCAGTAGTGGTTGTGGTAATAGTGGTAGTGGTGGTGGTAGTGGTGGTACTAGCAGTGGTGGTGGAAGTAGTGGAGGTGGCAGTGGTGGCCAGAGGGCGAGGGGAAGCAGGCAGGTGTGGGAGGTGGGTCGTATACAAGACCCCCAGACATTCTTTATGATACGTGCGACGTGTGCAGTAAAAGGTGGTAGTGTGAACTAGTGGCAGTGTGCTGGTGGTAGTGTGACTGGGCAGTGTGTGGTGGTAGTGCGACTTCGTGCCCGTGTGTGGTGGTGTGTGACTGGTGTGGTGTGGGGTGGTAGTGTGAGTGTGTGGTGGTGTGTGTTGCATGGTTGTGGTGGTGTGTGTTGTGTGGTAGTGTGTGTGGTGTGTGCGTGGTGGTGATAGTCAGTGTGTGGTGGTAGTGTGTGGTGTGCGTGTGTGGAGTGTGTGTGGTGTGTGCGGTGTGTGTGGGTGGTGTGTGACTGTGTGTGTGTGTGTGTAGTGTGTGGTGTTGTGTGTGGTTGGTGTGTGCTAGTTCGTGTGTGTGTGTTGTGTGTGTGTGTGTGTGTGTGTGTGTGTGTGTGTGTGTGTGTGTGTGTGTGTGTGTGTGTGTGTGTGTGTGTGTGTGTGTGGGTAGGTGGGTGTTACGGGGAGAGAGATTTGCACTCGTGTTACCCCGTGTCTTAACCTTTATATATATGTGTATATATATATATATATATATATATATATATATATATATATATATATATATATATATATATATATATATATAGGCTATATAACCTTTATATATATATAAAGGTTATATAAACATCTCGCTGGGTTATGTACCCCAGGACAAACCTAACCTACTTCTCTTTCGCGTGTCAAATGCAGCGGATTTTCACGTCAGACCTAAGGAGGTGGGTGGTGGTGGTGAGCTGTGCCCCGTACCCTCGAGCTACGTCAGCCGCCAAAGGAGGGACGAGGTAGACGTGGCCTGGATGCGTCTTGGACAGGCAGTGATGCTGAGGTCTTATGATAGTTGGTACGATTAAGTAAAGGTGAAAGGGAGGAGGAGAGGAGGAGAGAGAGAGAGAGAGAGAGAGAGAGAGAGAGAGAGAGAGAGAGAGAGAGAGAGAGAGAGAGAGAGAGAGAGAGAGAGAGAGAGAGAGAGAGAGAAGAGAGGTGTCCAGATTTTTGCTCTTGCGTTCAAAGGCCAACCGTGCTTGCTTCTTATCCTTACAAGCAGCAGACTTGTGGCTTGTGGCTATGAGGATCTATCTTGATATAGGCTTTGACTAGATAAATGTCTTTCTTCTGTCTGTCTTTCTATTCGTACCACACTAATCCATGTGTTTCTCTTCCCTTCCAGTATCCCAAACAAGCTCGTTAGCACCTAACGGCCTGCTGCTCTTTGAATTCCTTTTGTATCCATTTGTATACAACAGCGAAGACTACACGTCTGTACGTGAGAGTATATTTCAGAGCCATGTAGGTTAATTTTGCTTCTCAGATTCCAGGAACAAGACATGACCGGGTAGGTGTACTGATCTTTCATTTGTTTTATAACATTCACAAGAACAAAGTCAGTGATGATTGAGAGACGTCAAGTTCCCTAAGTACCTATAGCAATAGGAGCCTCAAGTTCTCTTCGTCCTATGTTCCTCATGAGTAAGCGTGGACTTCAAGTTCTCTTCGAGTACCAAGTTCATTACGAGCTCCAGCAGCAGGAACTTTCA